>NC_072731.1:82270966-82524234 GCF_026930045.1 Uloborus diversus | reverse complement strand
GTGTTTTATAATTACGTTGTTTTTCTGCTAATGAAATTTCGTTTGAACATTTTCTTTAGAAAACGTTTGTGATGGTTTTATTATTATTATTATTATTATTATTCAACGGACTTTCCGCTTCAGTCGCAAAAGGGCTGGGTTCCGGTAGCGTGGTCCTTTGGCGCGTTCGCGATGAATAGTACAGTTGAAGGATTATTTTAAGATTTAAAGCAACAGTAAATCTAATTTAATGTTTTGGCGAATAGTTTTAAGTTCCAAATAAACTTTAATAGGTTTTTTTGAAAAGGTGTGTACGCATTTTAGTTAAAGAAAAATGATCACCTCACATCAGTGGGAGGGGAGAAGGGGGGGGGGGATGTCGTGGAATTTTTTTTTTTTTTTATTGAACGCACTTTCTTAAATTCTTAGCACGGGCACCGCCGTGCGGGTATTGCTAGTAATCTATAAAGTAGGACAATTCATCTGCTTTCAGTAGTTATTTCATATTTACTATAGTTAACTTTTAGCCGTGTTTTAAAAACGGAAAATATTTCAGTTTTCTCATAATTAAGCATTTTATTTTTTAATCTAAAGCTTTAAGGAATGTCTTAACTGTGCTGAAATTAATACCCAACATTGTGCTAAGTGTCATAAAAGAAATACCTTACTTTTGAAGTTGCATTTTAACTCCTTTGTCTTCAAAATCAGTTTTGAACTTAGTAACATTTTGTTGACACATAGGCACATAGGCACAAAAATTTTAATGAGGGAAACTTTCGACAATATTCAAATTTTGCAAGAATATAGAGCAGTATTTCTACCATTTGCATGAAGAAATTCAAAATTGGTTTTTGATTTCCAAACTTAAAATAAAATTCAGAACAGCAGCATTTTCTTTGTGTTTTATGTGAAATTACAAGAATTCAAAGTACTAGATAAATGACTACATGATGCAAAAGCAAGTATATATAACATTCATTTCATTTTCTAAAAAAATGTATTGGCATAATGTGAAATTTATAAGCAATAATAATAATAATAATAACTTCAACAAATGCATCAAAATAAATGTTTTTTTTTTCTTTTTTCTTTTCTTTTTTTTTTTTTTTTTCTACAAAAGTTTTTGCGATCTGCCTAAAAATTTGTGGCTCAAATTTTTGTAGGAAAATCCACTTTAAGACATTAATAGTACTCTCTCTCTCTCTCTCTTTCATTAATATATTTTTCAAGTACTTCCAGACAAGCATTATTATCTTTAATGGATCATGCGTACTACAGTAACGGTCCATGTGAATTCACTAAATAAGAAAATCACTTATCTGAAAAAATATATAGTTGCATAAAATTAATGTGTAGAAACACATTACCTAGCCACAAATAATTGCTATATATGCAAAAAACAAATAAAATTATTGACATTGGATTTAGGCCTGATTTCTAAAAACTCTCCTTCAAACATATGCTCCTTTTACTGCTGACTGAGATAAATGTGAGTCAAGGAATGTAGAAAGAAGTTCAATTGTTAATTGAGATGAAACGATGACAATTTCATATCTCCAAAATAGCTATAGGTACTTCATTAAATTATTATTAAACCAAACTTTCAAGATTGATAATTTTTACTGATGACACAAAAGTACCTAATATTTGTGCTTGTAGCAGACGGAAGGAGAATATATCTTGCAGTTATAACTGGATTATTGTATGTGGTATGCAAACTTGTTCTGACTGATAATAGTTTGATAGTTTCATCTATGGCATAATATGCACTTTTGCCATTGATAGCAGAAAGAAAAGCCATCTGCTTTCCATTGAAAATTAGATTCATTGTGGCAAATGTTGTTTAACTGGCAATTTTTATTCTGGAAAGAAAAGAAGAAAAGCAAGCCATTACTAAAATAAACGAGTTTCACTATCAAAGTTTTAAACATTTTTTTTTTTGAAAAACGTTGCAGCAGGATGGTTGAAATAAATTAATAAATTATTGTATTTCGTCAAATATACTTATGCATGGATAAAACAAATTTCTTCCAACTCGTAGCCCAACATCAAATGCTATTGAGAATTAAACGAGATGGTCCTCTGTCTTAAACCCTCTGTGTTAAACTCAGTATGTTCTCTTAGTCATGCAGACATGAAAGGTTTTCTAGAAACTTTAAGAGTTACATTTTGTCCTATATTACGGGTGGAGAGAAAAATTCAACTTTCAGTGACACAATTATATTTAATTATGCATACTGGAATATTATATACTTCACAATATTTAAGGAAACATTTTGGCAAGTACTTCATAAACATACTTTTGAAAAAATAAAAACACGAAAGAAATGGTTAAGTCCTGCTAAACTTACAATAAATAGCAGTAACTAATGAAATTTTACCTTAGTTCAAGTTACTCTAGTAACAAAAATACGCTAATACCAGTGATAAAAATTTAATATTATCTAAAAGACATTTCAATATGTTACGTAAAAAAATGGAGCAAATTTAGAGCATTCCCTCATGTTCAAACAAACATCTGAAACAGAGGGGAAAATAAAAATTTCGGAATTTTTTGATTTTTTAAAGGAGGATTTTTCTCTATCAAAGAATCCAAAAACAATTAATAATTTAGAACAGTAAGTTAGTCATAGATATGTTTTCGATGTGAATCATTTTTACTGTTATTTTTTCATTAAAAGAGCTAAAAGAGTGATTTGAAATCTGAAGTAAATCGGCAATGTTTCAATCTTTGTTAATATCTCAGATTCAAAAAAAGATCTGAATGAATTTTACTTTGCTTTTTCCTAATAGAGATTTGTTTATAGAATGGAAATATTTATTTTTTAAGTGTACTTTTATAACTTACGGAGTTATTGAGTCACAAACTGGCTGCCTATGTACTCTGAAAATTTAGGCTTAGCGTAAGCACCAACTTTTAATTTCAATAACAAAGAAACAAACAGTTTCTAAACTTTCCTACTTTGCATTCCCTCATAGATATGCATGATTTACTTGAATAAAAATTTTCACTGAAATATGTGACATGTCAGCCACAGCTGATTTGCTCATTTCGCATGGAATGACCCAATAGGGAACAGGGGGTATGATGAAGTGTGAAACTTGTGACTAAGGGGTGAGGGATCAAAAATTTTGAACAGTGCATTAGTCAGTTATTCCCTAAACCGTGAACAAAACACAAAGGCAATTTTTAAATATAAAATTTTATCATAATTGCGATGTCCATTTTTGAATGGACAATTTTTAATGTAGCAAGCAGGATTCGTTCATTTGACTGTTAGAAATTTTATATTTCTAATGGAAGAGGTCAAGGCAACTTACTTAATAATATTATATATTTTAGGAGAAATATTGTTCATGCAGAAGTTTTACGTATGATCTGAGTTTTGCAGAATCATTTCATTCGGGAAGTTTTCGATAATTGGGAAATTGGCGCTCTTCATCTATTGGCATTAAATTTTTGGTACCAATTGCAACGCGAGAAATGTTTTTTCTTTGCATAAGTAAGAAAAGGGAAATATATATTTGCCTGCGGTTACCACAAAACAGGAGCTGTCATCAGTTATGCTCCGCCATTAACCATAAACAAAGCTCAAATACGACCTTTTTAAAAAATTGCACTATTATTGCGACGTCCAGTGTTTTCGAATGGACAGTAGTGGAGCTCGTTTATTTGATACTTGTAAATTTATATTTCTAATGAAGAAGAAGCAATTTACTCAGTAATAGTTGACGTCGTTTCATAAGCAAGGACGGATCCAGAAGTTTTTTAAGGGAGGGGCCATGATATTTATTACTTACTTTTTACTATTGTATACTGATTAATAAATATATTGATCACAAAGGTTTTGGACTTTAATTCCGAAACAGTTCAGGGATTAGGTACTAAACCAAAACCTCCTTTCCCCCAGCATCAATGAAACTCGTCTAAGTTTGCGTTTTTGAACTTCACTTTCAAAAACTTACCTAATGGAGAGTTCCTGAAGTGAGAGGCGCCCCCCCCCATCACCCCTCCCTTGTATCGGTCCCTTTTTATAAGTAATATTGTTCACACAGAAGTTTTACGTATAAACTGAGTTTTAATACTTCATTTCATACGGGAAGATTTCAAAAATTGGATAGTTGGCGATTTTTATCCATTAGCGTCAAATTTTTTGTTTCCAATGCCAGCACGAAAAATGTTTTTCCTTTGCATACGTATATGTATATATATGTATCTATTTGCATAGGGTTAGCACAAAGCAACATGGTATCCAAAATAAAACTATTCAAGCCAAAACTTTGACGGTCACACCAATTTCGCAATGGGATTGTTTTCTTCAGTCAAAACTACTACTTTTAGTGACTGAAATTGATAGAATAAGTAAAAGAAATAACGTGGAGACAGAAATAACTTTTATTTTCCCGACAGTTATTTTTTATTAATTTTTTTATATGTTCGAGTTTGGAAATAAATCGTGGCCTTTATGACGTTACAAGTGATGTACTTTGGCGCGCTACTCCATTGCCGGACTAAATGTTTCGCTTTGCTCTCAACCGCGTTTCCAGGTGATGATAATTTGCGCTGTGCGCTATGACATCAGTGAATGGCATTTTATCGCTCTTGATGCCATGTGCAGAAGCGTAAGAAATGAATTTCAATCTGATCGATTAAAATAATTAAAAAAAAAAAAATATATATATATATATATATATATATATATATATATATATATATATATATATATATATATATATATATATATATATATATATATATATATATATATATATATATATATATATATATTCAAATTTCTTAAAAAAGGTTAAAACTTATGTTTTTAAGCATGCTTTTCCAGAAAAAAAATACTTTTAAAATTTCGGAAACGACTCCATAACCGAAATATCGACTGCCATCCATTTATTTTGAGATCAAGAGATAAAAAGCAAAATTGGAATAAATGATTACTGTTTGATATTTTGTGTACATATAAAATACGTATGTTTCCAGAAAACATGAGTAAGAGTAGAAATAAAACTGTTGGAAAAAGTTAAATTCAAGTTTTCTCAAATATTCATTTATGAATATGGTCGAATTTCTACCACTGGGCAAACACTAGTAACTATTATTTTTCAGAAAAATAAAGTAAAATAGACGACAAATTTAAAAAAAAAAATACAAATTTATTTATTTATTTTTTTAAGAGAGTGGAAAGAAAATTTAGTTTTAGTGTAATGTCACCAGAGGTCCATTAACAGACAATCGTAAGTTTGGATTTAAATAATAAGTCTTTTAGGCGGGGAAAACTGCTGTTGCTGTGGCTCATGAATACGGTGCAGCCGTTTAGTGTTATCAGAGTGAACTTTATGAGCCCATTGGTATTTACAAGGCAGTGGTGGAAGGTTATGAACAGCTACCACGAGGTCAGTTGATGCTTCTTCATGTTCATTTTAATTTAATGAGACTTTAGTTCCAAAAATTAAGAACTTTTACACATTTTGAAGAGAAAAGGGGAATTTTGTCTATTGCTCATCCTTTCCTCCCCCTGTCTGTTACTGAGTATCATCAGACAAGTGTCTGATATCCATCTGATTTTCCAGTGTCTGTTACTCGGAGTTAGACCTTTTTTCGAAATTGAGCAACTAAAAACAAAGTTAACTAATTCAGAGGATCCAGAAGGAGTCAAACGTTAGATTAGATGTAGTTGCATGAGAGAAAAATAGTTTAAACAGCCAAAATAGTCAAAGGCTCAGAAAATTGAGTTAACCTGAGAGCGATGTCTTAAACATGTCTGTGTCTGGTGCGTTACCCTGGTATTTACAACAAATAAACACGGTTTAAACCTAAAAAGAGTTTTTCACCAGCCCTGTTTTAAAACGAGATTAAAGAAAAATAAATTATCATATTAGAAAAAAATTAAAACTTACTTGGAGAAGCCATCTGACTTAGCAATCAGCACCTGAGGATTATGCATTGCATCCATAAGACATCTTCATGTCGTTCCCAACCTGAAAAACATTAAAAACTGTATTATTTTTTCGCTATCAAAGCTTTTGTTGGCTTAAGAAGGAAAAAATAAACGAAAATTAGAAGGGTAGATAAATCCATCCAATATATTTTTATGACAAAGATCAAATCTATGTTACACCTAACCGGAACGTTCGAAGATCAAAACAGAATTTCTAGTTTGGGTAGGAGCTCCAGTAGTCGGCCATTTAAGACAGCGATTGCTGTTTTTTGTCAACCTGTAAATTTCAGCAATCAATACATCAACAAAAACGTTGTAAGTCTTTAGGCTATACCTTTCTGATAATGATTCACTACATTGTTTCAGAAATAAAACTATTTTTATTTTAAAAACTAACCCATTGTTAACACGAGAAAATGATCCAGTAGTCGGTCGTTTCATTTTCGGTGTATCAAGGAATAAATTTAAACAAAATTTTATGCGAAACTTACAGGATTGCATTGTACTTACAAAATTAGTTATTCCAATAACTACGAAATCATTCTGCACTCTTGATAAGCTTCCGTAACATTTATATTTATATTATTTTTCAATTTGCAACCAGTTTGGAAAAGCATCACCATGCAATACATTTTTATTATTTATCTTCTACATCACTTACTAAAGTAATATTATATGCTACGAAAATAGAAATTAAAGAATGGGAAAGACACGGATTTTTTGGGAAAGTAATTCGAAAACATGAGAACGTAGATTCCCCCCCCCACCCCTGGTGCAAAAAGTTTCAACTGTGTATTCTAAGATAAAGATTGAATAAAAGAGTTGATAAAATGCATGATCAAAGAAAGAGTGAATTAATGATCACTACGATTGAGACTTGACTGGTCAGTGATATTAGAACGAAACTTCAACAATAAAATTGTAGTTTTGGAAACAATTTTACCTCTCTCAAAACAAAGTAAATAAAAATAAATTCAAAAAGCACTTAAAAGATTGGCAACCTTAGGAAAAACAAAATGCATCTTTGAAAAAAGGTATTTTTATTGCGAAAGAACTGGAGTAAGAAGAATTATGTTCGCAGGTCCGTTTTTCAAAAAAAAATCGGGGGGGGGGGGCAAAGGGTATGAATTCAGTGCATTTTTCGGTCAAATGCATCAAAATACGAGCAAAAATAAGATTTAAATTATGTTTTGGAAATACAGAGGATCAATTTCCTCCCCCCTGCCTATTACCCAGATGAGGGGCCTGTATAGGGTAAATGGAAATTGAAAAATGGGGAATGTCATGAAGATAATCTTACAACTTTCAACAAGAACATTAGTAAACAATGAACACGCTAAAATGGAGTGAGTAACAACGAATGCAACTTTGAAACCTTGATTAAAACTATGTCAAATTTGTTTTAACCCTTCAAGCGGCCGTGACGTAAAATTCCTTCACCCAGCGATGTATCGAAGAGCGGCCGTGTCGAAAAATTTCGCCATGAATATTCTTCCATAGAATTTTACGCCGCAGCCGTTCTCGAAGCAGAATATTCAAGGCCAAATTTTTCGACACGGCCGCTCTTCAATACATCGCTGGTTGAAGGAATTTTACGTCACGGCCGCTTAAAATAACAAGAAGTATATTTTGATTTCCTTGTGAAGAAAACCCAATTAATTAAATATTTGATTAGAAGCAGTAATAAGAAGTGGTACCAATATTTGGAATAATTACTCTGAATAGAATACAGGTTTCTTGAACTTTTGGTGAAGCAAAATGAGCAATAGAAAGAAGAATCACAGGTTTAGCGCTCATGGAAACAATTAGAGCTAACGTAACTGTTGAAATATTACTTTTTAATTCCTTACAATGGGAATGTTTATTTATTGCTGATTAAATAGGCCTACTAATTGCAGTCTGAGCATTTGTTTTATCACTTTCATCAATGCATCATGATTTGTTTTTAAAAAAAAAACGATAAATTACCATTTAGTAATGACAAGTTGAGCTTTAGAACTTATATTCTAAACGCAACGAAGGACTGAATTTACAACTTGTTTTCAAGCCTGTTTTGAGAATTATTCACTAAAACCAACATTAGAAGCAGTAAAATGATGAAACGACTTTATTTGTCAGAATAAGTTAAGGCACAAAATTTAAACATTTTCTTTTGAAGAAATAACGTTAGAAAGGGAATTTTTACTCCAAACAGCTAAATTGCCTCTGTATCAATACTTTGTTTTAATTACTATTTTATGAACTTTAGAATATCCATATTAAGTACGTAGTCGACTATTGGGTGCATCAAGCAAACAGTATAGAACCAGTGGTCAATCTGCCATGACCGACTATTAGAAATGCATAAGAATTCAGTACCCAGTGGTCGGCCATCCCTCTAAAAAGTAATTGAGTCTAAGAAGGAATTTATTTTTTTAATTGAAACGTTATGTTATACAATCCATTAAGACATAAGTAAAAGCAAATTTATATTAGAACGAAAAAAAGAAGGGTACTTAACATTTAAAGGTGACGTGTCTTCTTAACCAAAAAAATAAGCAGAATCGCAAATTAGGATGTTGAGCAAACCATTTAAAATAAAATGACTCATTACTACTTAATGAAAAATTATTACAACTTCACTGTTATTGGATGATAATTGGGGACAAGTAAATGAATGCGGGAATGCATCATATCCGATTTTGAGTTATACATATTCTATTTATAAGCAGTTTTATGTCCCCTGTGACCGACTACTGGAGATTGGCCGGACAGCTGGAGTATTTACCCTACTTAAGTAATATTCCTCTGACTATTTTTCCCAAGGCAAAAATTTGACTAAACGCGAGATAGATTGCCAATGATGGAGTCATCAAAATTGCTCTACCTGATTTTGGAAAATTTTCGGATGAACATTTTTGGCGAGATTTTATGCTTTTATTTTTTTAATTCGGTAATACTGTTTGTTTTGGCGCAAACAGGTGACTAATTAATACGCAACTATCAATTTTTGAAATTCGAAAGAAAATCTTTTTTTCTGTTTTGATCCTTAGACAGAAAACGTAATAAACGATCACGTACCCATTTCAAACGAACTTTTATCCTCTGCGCATAAGGTAAAAATTTGTTTTATTTCATAAAATTTGCAACATTTTGCTTACCATTTTTAGCTTACTGTTACTTTTCAACAAAAGCAAGAAAAGTAGGGATGGGGAGATAAGGAGCATGGAAGAAATATAAATCTACGAAATAATTGAGTAACTATTAAAAATGGAAAAACTTTACAGTGGGGATATAAGATGAGGAAACCTACTCCTGTTGATGTGTTGGACAGTCTTTCTAACCCACCGCCCCTCCCCACTCACGCACATCAATAATTTTGAGGTATTCTTTATTTTTTGAAAAAAATACTTTTTGTTTTATTTCGCACTTTCTAAGAATCTTCATATTGCGCTCTACGGGAAAGTTTTAATTGAAACGGGTGCGAACAGTTGTAAATAACGTTGATGAAGGACAAATTAACAAATACAAGTTGTAATTTGAACTTTATCAACGTTTTTACCAACTTGGACTTTTTTTTTCAGAAATATATTTTTTCATTTCGTATGCACAAAGTTTTTTTTCTCTTGTTATTATCTTAATTTTGCTTATGTAATATGTCTTTCTTTTTTTTAAAAAAATTAATACTTATTTTTTCTATGGACTTTGTTTAAAAAAAAAGTGTTTCGGGAAAAGCTTTTTCTGTGAAATCAATACCAAAAAAAAAAAACTTATTCATAGCAGAGAAACGTGTGTGAAAACTGGACTTTGAAGTAAAACTTTTCATGTTTTGTCGTGAGAAAATATGAATGTTCAATGTTGTAAATAAAAATCCAGATTGCATATCGCGAGAGCATAACAATGACGTAAGCTTTAGCCTGATGTATGAAATCAAAGTGATGTGAATTGAAGATGATATTGATTTAAGTATTCGATTATGAAGGTGAATATCCATTACTTCCATTCGAAATGTTAATAATGTTGTGATCAATAGTTTTGTTTTGCTGGTATATGTTTGGAAAAGAAAAAAAAAGAAACTAAATTTCTTGGTCGAATTAAAATTGACGTGAAGTTGATTCAAGAAGTTTTTTATCTCTTAATTTACCACCCTAAAAGAAAAGCTGCTTATGAGTTCACAGTTCATCTAAAATGATTTATTTTGAAACTCTTTTTGTTTGTTAATTTTGAAAAAAAAATAAGTTGTCATGTGGAAGAAAGTAAAGAAATAAACTAAAATAAAATTTGTGTAATCAGCGATTTTCATTGATTATACTATTTTCTTTCTTCTTCAAAAGATGTTACCATGAAACTTTCAGCGGAACAATTGCGACCCTTACATTTAAAAGAACGCTACTTTCTTTTTTAAACGTTTGTTTCTTCATACTCCACCTCTATTTTATTAACTACAGATGGATTTTTGTGTTCATTCAAAACATGTGAAATTATGCACCTTGTGCTTAAATTAGAGTTATTAATAGCCATATTTAATTGATGCTTCTCTTTGTGTATATGTAATACCTCATTGCTCTGTAAAAACCATCAACGAATTTGTTTTTTTTTTTTTTTTGTTTTTTCTTCGTGCAAAAAAGAGTCTTTTTTCCTCCTTCGATTGAGAAATTCAGTGGATGTTTTAAAGATTTACAATAAGTGTTTAAAATGAGTGTTTTAAACAAGTTTTAAAAATTTACGATAAGTATTTGAATTGTGAATTCATTAACATCAAAGCAAGTATCTGCTTGTATCGCCATCTAGGGAAAGAAACTTAAGACTAAAACACATAAATATTTCATTTATTTTCGCCATTGAACTTTGTAATTAATTGTTTTTTAATTTTTTTGGAATTAATATGTAATTGAAAAATCCTCCTAACTGAAAAAATAGGGTGGAGTGAAAAAAAACGAAATTGAGAAATATGTTTAGCCTGTATGTGGAAAAGTTGCCTCTTACCAAGCCTATTTTATCATACAAAATTTCAGCTAAAACAAACACTATCTTTAGCTGCCCATTTGAGGTTCATTTTCAAGAATTTAAGCCGCATTTTTCACCAAACTCGCGAAAATGAGCTGATTAAATATAATTATCTCCCATTTGAATCTACGAATGGTTGAAATTAAACTCTGGAGAATTAAATACTTAATGTATAGTTAGTTGAATGACCTACGTAATTGCAAAATAGCCTTCAAATGTGCATCAAGAGCGCACATCGCATATGCTGTCTCAGCTCTGGTTTGTTTTTTCTTTGCGTTCACCGCTAATAACTGGGTTCTTTGTTCTAGTTTGTTGTCTTTCTTATTTAAAATGTTCTATTTAAATTCAAACTATTATGTTATAACTCCAAATGTAAATGAAGAGGCTGACTTTACACATAAACAGTTTGAAAAAAAAACACAATTACAAGTCAAGATTTTTCCTCACCAAAGTAAATGAGATAGATACGTTATCTATTAAGCTGTAAAAGTATTCACTTCCGATTATACATGATGAGTTAGGTTTAATGTAATTCAATATACTCTAATAATATATTTTGTTGAAACTTCCACGCTCTCTGATGGGTATTTTCTTGAAATATGTAACCGAAAAGTTCTATTAGCATTCGTTAGCATTTTGCAATCTTTCTTAACAAAATGATTGAAATATTTCCATCCGAAATTATATTCCATATTTCGTAGACATACTATTGATCTGTACAAGATTTACCACTGTCATCTTCCCACATTATTCTAGTTTGTACCCAATCTCTAAACAATATCCCTTTGGCCCAGCTGTTTTTCCACCCTAATGTTATAGTATCTTGCGTAATGGTAATTCATTTGTATGTAACTAACAAATAAACCACTGCAATGAACGTCCAATGTAAATCTCAATTTTCCTTATAACTCCCTTTTCAAAAAACATGTATTGATCACTGTTAACACATAATCCATAGTTCGTAACTTAGAAACATTAATACTTTTCTTTCAAAATGCTGTTATGCTTATCTTAATCTTATGAGAGCTACCAAACACAGGAGTGTATGGTACATCATACTTTGATGCAGGTTACAAGAGTCAAGTAAAACAACTTGATCTTATGTTGTCTTTCAAGTTTTATTTTTTCAGTCCTTAATTTGAATCAAAGTATTGCCTCTTCGACCGTCGAAGTACATCATCTGCTGCTGAAGAGTGTTATTCTTCATTTTTCTTTTCAAGTCAATATTGTTTTTTTTTTCTTCTTTACCTTATGATTTTGCTACAATCGACTATCTTGACTTAATCTTTTTTGTTAATTAGTCCCATATCTTTCAAAGCAGCATTTAAAATAATTGAAGCTGATCTATCGGACAGGGGCAGATACAGACTTGCAGACTACTACATTAAGGAGAGAATCATGCTGAAAATTGAACCCCCGCGCACACACACACATGAACGATCCTACGGTCTGGGATACGAACAATTTCCGAAACTGCTTGGGTGTCAATAGAAAGCATCAAATCGGCCAGGAATAAAGCACTTAGTAGGGCACAAACGTTAGTAATTAATCTCACAAGCAATAAAAAGAAATATTTCAGATATTTAATTTAAAAAATAATAAATGGAAAAAATTACTGAAATCGTTTTTTTCCCTTTCAGGTATTGTTTACATGTAAAAAACAATGTCTTCATGTTCATTTGAAGTAATAATTCAGAGTTAAGAAAGAATACAGTCATTGCAGAAGGCTAACGACAACTAATAGATCTTTTTGGTTATATGTTTTAAGAAAATGCCCATCAGAGAACTTAAAAGTTTCAACAGAATATGTTATTATAGTACACATACTCTATAAAATATTTGTTTATAATTGGAAGTGAATACTTTTATAGTGTAATAGAATAACTTATAGAATGGAATAGAGTAACGTCAAGAAAACATTATATTGGTCAATTCTGGCCAACAATAGAAAACGCGTGAGAGAGCTGGCTGAGCCTTCAAGAGCTTTAAAGGGGATACATGGCTGAACTCGGTAACTATGTTTAAGAACTCAAGATTACTATATTTCAATAGAATTCAGCTGCTTGACGCTTATCTCATTTACTTTGGTAAAGAAAAATCTTGACTTCTAATTGTGTGTGTGTGTGTGTGTGTGTGTTTTTTTTTTCAAACTGTTTATATGTAAAAACAGTCTTTTCATTTACATTTGAAGTTATAACTAAATAGTTTGAAATAATTCAAGCTAAAAAGAACATTTTAAATAAGAAAAACAACAAACTAGAACAAAGAACCCAGTTGATAGAGGTGAACGCAAAGAAAAAGACAAACCAGAGCTGAGACAGCATACGCGATGTGCGCTCTTGATGCACGTTTGAAGGCCATTTCGCAATTACCCCTAGGTCATTCAACTAACTATACATAAAGTATTTAATTCTCCACAGTTTAATTTTAACCATTCGTAGATTCAAATGGTAGATAATTATATTTTATCAGCTCATTTTCGCGAGTTTGGTGAAAAATGAGGCTAAATACTTAAAATTGAACCTCAAATGGGCAGCTAAAGATATTGTTTGATTTAGCTGAAATTTTGTATGATAAATAGGCTTGGTAAGAGGTAATTTTTCCACATACAGGCTAAACATATTTCACAATTTCGTTTTTTTCACTCCACCCTACTGAAAAATAGGAACGCCCCTATTTTGAAAGTGTACAAAATTTAATCACATGTTCCAAAAATAATAATATGTAACGATATTACTATGGTACATTAATAATGTTTATTTAAATCAGTCTTTTGGTTGTCATGAATGAATCTAGACAGGGACGGACTGGCTGACTTTGGCGCAGTCGGCAAAAGAATATTTTGCCCCCCCCCCCCTCTGTAAATTAAAAAGTTAAATCAAACAGTACCGGATCTCGATTCTTCCGAGTCGAGCAAAGACATGAAACTACCTCTAGTTCCTATTTTCCTTAAAGTTTCTAAATCAAGTTTTAAAGTTCTAAGAAAAGAAAAGTGCAAAACCTAAACTAAAGCTAACACTGACAACATTTTTAAAGGTAGTAATGGTTATAAATCTGAAAAGGCACATCTTTATTTAGGCTTCTATAGGGACTAGGATTTCCAACCCCGCAATCCCGATCACGAATCCCGTGGGATCCCGCATGATATTTAGCGGGATTAATCCCAAGATATTCAGAGTAAAATGCCGCGGGATTTTCGATCCCGCAAAGATTTTGCATGCAAACGTTTAACAATTTTTTACCGTCGATAAAACGAATTTTTTTATAAGTATCGCCTGAAGTTTTAATCACCTTCCTGTCTATCTGCAAGAAGAGCAAGAAAAATTTATGTCTCATATGATGAACGGTAGATTTACCATTCAAGAAAACTGAGAATAAATTGATATTCGCATTCGGGGGATGTTTCAGTGTTCAGACGTTCAGCAATGCGTCAAAATGCGTAAGAGTGAAAATGCGTAAAAATTATAAGCCTTTTCGAAAGCTCAGATGTGGATCCAGACAGAATTCTCGGAGGGGGCCATTTGTAAAAATATGATGCTTTAGAAATTTTTGAGCATTACAAATATGAATATAGCCCACCTTTAACCTGAGCACTTTTTAAGGAATTTTGACTAAGCGACACAAGTTTTACATAAAAGCTGTAACCACCCCAATAATTTTCCTCTTTTCTCAACAAACGTGTGCATATTTCGTCGCCTCCAACTGATATTCCGGTAATCAGTACTTTTGTTCTCAGGCGACTGTATAAGACTTCTGATTTAATAAAAAGCCGATATGACCCAACCATAAGTATGATATTTCCAAAGTAAAGGGGGTCCGGGGGTTTCTCCCCCGTAAAATTTTCCAATTTGTAGTCTTAAAAACGCATTTTAGACGATCTTTGATAATGTTAGGGGAGAAGAGATTTGGTGGCGCTCCGCTGTCTATTTTTCGAAATTGTAGTTCTAAGAATGCAGTTTCAGACGATCTTTGATGGAGGAGAGATTTGAGAGCCCATCGAAGAAAATTTTTCTGATTTGTAATCATAGAAATTCTGTTTAACTGGCTTTTGTAATATTAAGGACTCGGGTGCGACTCCATTGGGTGCCCAGTTTTCGAAATTGAAACTTTGAAAACACAAGCTTGATCCCCAATAATGTTAAGAAGAGGTAGGTCCAGGGGTTCTCCGGCAGTTTTTTTTTTTTTTTTTTGCAACTGTAGAGCTGAAAACGCAGTTTAATACGATCTTTTCGTGATAATACGTGGAGGAGAGATTCGCGGGCCCACACTAAGAAATTTTTCTAAATTGCAATTACAGTCTTAAAGATGCATTTTAATTATCTTTGGTAATGGTAGGAGAGAATAGGGTTGGAGCACTCCCCCGGAAATTGTTAGATATTGTAGCTTTAAAAAGGTTGTTTTAGACGATTTTTAGTGGTGTTAAGGGGAAGAGAGATTAAAAGGCCCATCGCAGGAAATTTTTTAATTTATAGACTTTAAAAACGCATTTTAGACTATCTTTGGTGAGGTTGGGGTTTGAAGAGTTTCGGAGGTCCACTTAGAACGAAAAAAAAAAGGATTTGATTTTTTTCAGTCTAGGAAAAAGGGATTTAAAAAACTTCTTCAAACTTCCTCAGTGAGGGTTTATGACTCCTCGGCATTGTTTTTATATTCATACTAGCATTCCCGTACCCGGCATTGCTCGGTAATGGAATTAGCAGGGGTTAACGGTGCTTGGTGCGCCTAGTTTCGAAAATCCCCTATAATAACTACTTATTACCTATAATTTTTTCTAATTTGTGAAAGATCCCGGGGACCCTGGACTCCTTATATATATATATATATATGACCTTGTCCTTAACCGATCTTTAACTGTTATTAACGATCCTTTTAAAGTATTGATTATCTTTGCAAACACAGGTCATCCACATTTTATTGTTATACCTATGTTTAAGCTAGAACTTCTTTGTATGCAACATTTTTTTTTCTGGTGCTAAAATTATTGAACTGCTTGTTGAACTGGCTATGGAGCAAGCTACATAACATTAGTCGTGTGAAAAAAAAGTCTTCTCTTAAATCGATCCCTGCTACTTTTAATGTCTGTCCTTGTGACTTATTAATGGTTATTGCAAAGCAAACTTTAACAGGAAACTGCACTCTTCTAAATTCAAAAGGATAGTCCGCCTGTGATGATGTTCTTAAAAACTTTGTTTCTAGTTTTGAAAAAACGAAAGCAAAAGACGGAAACATTATGATTTGACTTGAGAAAGGCCTCGAAGAATCACGTGAGAAACAAAAACAATATCAAATTTATAGTTCGTTACGACCAAAAGTTGAGATGAAGTACTGAATAATGATTTGAATGGAGGAAAGCCTTCGAAAATAAGGGATTTGAATTTCAATGACTGGTTTTAATTTCGCAGAAATTAAGGGGTTTTTATTAATTTCTCCCAAACTAATTGAGATTTCGAAAAATCCTTTCTTAGTGGTTACTTTCGTAATCATGCGGACATGTCTGCCAAATTTCAAGTCTGAAGCTTCAGCGGTTTCGGCTGTGCGTTGATATATATATATATATATATATATATATATATATATATATATATATATATATATATATATATATATATATATATATATATATATATATATATATATATACTAGCATTCCCGTACCCGGCATTGCTCGGGTAATGGAATTAGCAGGGGTTAACAGTGCTTGGTGCACATAGTTTCGAAAATCTCCTGTAATAATTACTTATTACCTATAACTTTTTCTAATTTAGAGAGGATCCCGGGGCCCCTGGACTCCTTACATATATGCCTTTGTCCTTAACCGATCTTTAATTGTTATTAACGATCCTTTTAAAGTATTTATTATCTTTGCAAACACAGGTCATCCACATTTTATTGATATACCTATGTTTAAGCAAGAACTTCTTTGTATACAACATTTTTAGTTTTTTTTTTTTTTCTGGTGCTAAAATTATTAAGCTGCTTGATGAACTGACTTTGGAGCAAGCTACATAACATTGGCCGTGTGAAAAAAAGTCTTCTCTTAAATCGATCCCTGCTACTTTTAATGTCTGTCCTTGTGACTTATTAATGGTTATTGCAAAGCAAACTTTAACAGGAAACTGCACTCTTCTAAATTCAAAAGGATAGTCCGCCTGTGATGATGTTTTTAAAAACTTCGTTTCTAGTTTTGAAAAAATGTAAGCAATAGACAAAAACATTATGATTTGACTTGAGAAAAGCCTCGAAGAACCACGTGAGAAACAAAAACAATATCAAATTTATAGTTTGCTATCGACCAAAAGTTGAGATGAAGTACTGAATAATGATTTGAATGGAGGAAAGCCTTCGAAAATAAGGGATTTGAATTCAATGACAGGTTTTAATTTCGCAGATATTAAGAGGTTTTAATTAATTTCTCCCGAACTAATTGAGATTTCGAAAAATCCTTTCTTAGTGGTTACTTTCGTAATCATGCGGACATGCCTGCCAAATTTCAAGTCTGAAGCTTCAGCGGTTTCGGCTGTGCGTTGATATATATATATATATATATATATATATATATATATATGTATATATGTTATCTCAGGACATTGATTTTTATATATTAAGATATATATATGTATATATGTTATTTCAGGACATTGATTTTTATATATTAAGATTAGACTAAGGATTTTTTTTATATTTAGCTCTCAAAAAAGGTTTTTAACTATTTTTGGGTTATAACTCAGGGTGACCATGGTCCCCCTCTCATTTTTTTCCTTATGTGTGTTATACTTTGTATGCATAATAGGGGATTTTTTTTTCATTTTTGCTCACAAAAAGTGGATTTTAAACATTCTTGAAATTTTCTCGGAGGAGGCTATGGCTCCCATGGCCCCCTCCCTGGATCCGCCCATGTCGAAAGCCATCACTAAATATTGAAACACAAAAAATTGGACTTTAGAAGAAATTTAGAAAGTGTGTTACAGGGTTCGAAATCCGCTGGAGTAGTCTGAATGCAGTGTTAGAACGCTTCTGTCAACTTAAGGAAATGCGCTCGAAATCTTTTAACTTACTAAAGCTGACCATTATTTTTTCCGAAGAAGAAAGCAAAGAATATCCTGACATTTTTATTTTTTTTTCTCTTTGACCTCTAAGAAGAGATTGTCGATATTTTTGTCACCGTGAAGCTAATAATATGAATGTGAGTGGTACCTTGAAAATTATGTTGGGGGAATTAGCTGTGCTATCTTCAATATTCGGCACGACTCGGAAAGAGGTCGCTCTTCGCTTTTCCTTGAGCCTTTTTTCAAGCTCAAGTTCTATAAAACAGAAGAATTTTGCTGTACTCTGTTGTGAAAATTTTTAGGTACACATGTGATTTGGGGAGGGGGATAATTCACCCAGTTCCCCTCCATGGATCCGCTTCTGCTATTGTTTGATCGCTTTTCCTGGGTCATTCTTCAAGTTTAAGTTCTATATAACAGAATATTCTGCTCTCTGTTCTAAAATTTTTTAGGTACACATGAGATTTTTGGGGGAGGAGAACATTTCTCCAGTTCAACTCCGTGGATCCGCTTCTACTACTTTCTAACCGTTGTTTCTAGAGCTTTTCTTCAAGTTCAAGTTCTAAAAAGCAGAAAAATTTTCCTGCACTTCGTTGTGAAAAGTTTTAGGCATATATGGGATTTTGGGGGAGGGGGGGGATATTCCCCCAGTTCCCCTCCGTGGATCTGCATGTAGCCATGGTTTATACTTTGCAGTCAGTGTGACACCTGTAGCTATACTCCAACGTTGTGCTAGCGTACGAGAGCACACTTTACGATCCATCACAGCTAGGCGGGTGAGGTGTTGATAATCCCGTGCGTCATTCGGTTACGTGGGCTGGGGGGAGCCCTTCGGCTAATTTCATCGTCCCCTTCCATCTTTTACAAATATGTATCAGAGTTGAGGCATTACGCCCCGTGCGGGCACTGATTTCTCCATACGTAAGTTCACCCTTTGGACGTGACATATTGAGTAATGGAGAAACATCTACCATCGGCAAATAATCAGACAATAATTTCAAAAAACCTTTACAGTCTTTCATATACTGAGTCTACGCCGCAGTTCAGAGGGCGTTTCTAAATCCACGCATGAGCGATGTCTTTGTAATTCTAATCATTTGCATATCTTATCCTGCTGTACATTTCCTGTGAATTTCGGTTCATTTGCATAATTCCTTCTTGGTGTTGCAATTTTCACAAACGTGAGTGTACTCCGAAACTCGATTAACCCGGTTTTACTGTTCGTAAACGCAAACCCGCTAAATTTACTAGAAAAAGCGCTAGAGGCAATTATAAGTTAGCAAAAATTCATTTTTATTTGCTATTTCACGCGACATAGTTGAGGCTTCGTAATTAACTAAGGACGGTTAAAATCTTTCCCTTTTGTTTACGTTTTCATGACTAATATTTAATGATTTATACTGTCGCGAGTAGAGTTTGTTCGTTTGCTAGTTGGCTGACTTTGGCCCAGCCAACTAACTGGGACTGGCTTTGGCCCAGCCGAGGTTGTTCGTTGGCTAGTTGGAATTTTTATATTTCTAACGGAAAAGGTCATGTCTTCTTACTCACCAATATTGAATAAGTTGGCATGATTAAGTAATCTGTTTGCAAAGAATATAGTTTATACAGAAGTTGTACGTATTAATTGAATTTTGCGGTATCATTTCATTCAGGAAGCTTTCGAATTTTCTGGGATGTTGGCGATCTTTTTCCATTGGCGTCAAATTTTTGGCACCAATGCCATCGCGCGAATTGTTTTTGCTTTGCATACGTAAACAAATAGTAGAGAAATATCTACTTGCACAAGGTTATCACAAAGCAGGGAACTGTCCCAGAATGAAGTCATGTTTTAAGGTGGGGTTCATGAAATTGTAGCAGTTTATGACAAGGAGGAGGAAAGAAATGACAAAAGATACATACGATGGGGAAAATGTGACATCGCGCGTTTTTTTAATAAGAATGATTATGAAAAACAGCGTGACATATGCCAAAGAAAGAAGGGTATTGTGAAGTGTGAAACTTTGCGAAAAAGGGGGGGGGGATTCAAATTTGTCAAAAAATAAAGTGACATCAGTAATGCACAACCTTTAACTATAAACAAATCACGAAGACAAACTTTTTTAAATTTTACTATTAGTGCGATGTCCAATGCTTTCAAGTGGACAATTTTCAATGCAGCCAGTAGGGTTGTTTTATTCGACTCTTCGAAATTTTACACTTCTAATGGCAAAGATCAAGGTAACTTAATCAATTATAGTGGGCATTTTATAAGAAGGTTTTTTTACAGAAGTTTCACGTGCAAACTGAGTTTTGCGGTATCATTTCATTTCTTTTGGGAAGATTTTGATAATTGGGAAATTGGCGATCTTTATCCATTGGCGTCGATTTTATGCCACCAATGTCAGCGCGAGAAATGTTTTTCCTGTGCATACGTAAAAAAAGAGTAGAGAAATATATGTAGGCTTATCACAGATCACAGGGCTACATGGTATCCAAAATGAAATTGTTCCCGCCAAGAATTTGACGGCCGTGCCAATTTCCCAATAATCGAAATATCCCCTTTCTTTAGTTACTTTGAGATTAACATTCAAAAAGCTTTGGTTGTTTTTTTTTTTTTTTTGCTCTGAAGCATTAATAGGCTATGATGTGCCAGAAAGCAAAATTGTAATCAATTATTACTGTTTGGTATTGTGAGTACATGTAAAAATTATATGTTCCCAGATGTACATTAAACGAATGTGTAAGAGCACTAAAAATGTAACTGTTAGAAACAGGAAAATTCATTAAGTTTTCTCAAATATTCATTAATCAATATGGTCGAATTTCGACCGCTGGGCGAACCCTAGTTGATTTTAATGAGCTTATTATTTTTCATTCTTTTTTTTTTCTTTTTGATAGCGATTAAAGTTTTTTTTTTTTTTTTTTTTTTTTGGGGGGGGGGGTAACTATATTAGCTGCTTTTGTTTAAAAGGTGCTACATACTACTTTATTTGTTTGCTTATTTATTTTTGCGCATCTATTTTTTTACTAAGCGACGCATATTTTATTTCTTTAAATCAGGTTAAAATGTAAGAAAGTTACGTTTGAAAAAATTTGCAATTTTAGCTAATTTTGAGAATATTGATCATTTCCTAGGAAGTCGATATTATTACACGGGAAAGTAGGCTCGTTAAAGATAAATAAATACCTTTGTGCTGAACAGTAAGGTAAACATAAACAACGTCAAAAAAGCACAAATTGCAGAATTACTGCATACACGTGTTTCGGCGCTTTAGGGAACGCCTTTTTCAATGCAAAAAGTAAAGAGCAGCAAGAGTTCAAAAAGTAAAGAGCTTATTTATAAGTAAAGAGCTTAAAAAGTAAAGAGCCGACAAACCTCTTTTGTCGGATGTCTTTTCATCCATAATGGAAAATATTTTCACTCAAAAATCGACCTTAATTTCCATTTTGCTCACCCTCGAATGAATGTTGAGTTTTTTTTTCGGCTCGACCACGCGTGAATAAGTGCCTATGAACGTACAGAAATATCCATTTTGACGATTCCCGAGATAGTTACAACGAGTTTTCTCGTGACATCTGTATGTACGTATATATGTATGTGCGGATATGCATATGTGCGTATGTGCGTATGCATGTCGCATAACTCAAGAACGGTATGTCCTAGAAAGTTGAAATTTGGTACGTAGACTCCTAGTGAGGTCTAGTTGTGCACCTCTCTTTTTGGTTGCATTTGGGTGTTTTTAAGGGGGTCTTTTGACCTTTTTGGGTTGAAATCATTGTTAATTTCGATGCAAACTCAAGTGGTGTTACAATTTGGTGGACACTTGGCGATATATTGCCAGTCTTTCGGTTGCCAAGTTTTGTTGCCAACTTGGCGACAATTTTGGCGATTTTTTTTTTTCAATCTGGTTTAAATTTGGCCACTGTTGGTGATATTTAGAGAGTAAACTATTGATTCACATTAAAATTACCAATAATGGGAAAATGACATTAAATTATAGTAAAAGGAAGTCATGTAAGGCACACATCAGCTCGTTTTTTTTTTTTTTTTTTTTGGCAGATGATGGAAAAAGTTTAACCATTTTGATTGTGTTACCTATTTGTTTTGCCTATTTGTTTAAAAGTAAAATTATAGCTTTTTTAGTGTATATTCGGAGTCTTTTTCGCCAGGTATACTGTACTTAAAGGTTCCGAACCATAAAGCAGAGCTGTTTTCAGGATCCCATCCAACCGCCGCGCCGGATTTACAGGGATGGCAAGGTTTTGAACACTACGTTAAAAACCACGGTGAATGCCGTGTTTTTTACCATGCTGTCCAAAAGGATCCAAAACTACATGTTTAGAGAAACTGAATTTCGTGAGAAAACATCAAAAACAAAAATACAAGAAAAAAAAAGTGGCAAAGTTATGTTTTATTCTGAATATTTATTCTATGTGAAGATTCCAAGTATAAATATATATGTAACTAATTTTATACCAGCTGATTCTAATCGAGTTTCATAGAAGTTGAATTCTTCATTAAAAATTTAAATTTCTACTCATGAGGTTTTTTTTTTTTTTCATAATAGTCACCAAATATTTCGACATCTATGCATATATACAAATGAAAGCGTTCAATACGTAGAGCAATACTTGACTTAAAGGCAATAAGTGACAATTTTTGAACTGAAGGGGGAAAAATATATATGAGAGTCTTTTACAGCTTTTTGAAGATTTTCTTCTTTTGACTATGGAACGATTTCATGATCTAAAATTAAATTACCACCAAACCACTGTAGGAAAATTCCAATAATTTGTTTCTAAAAATTGTCAAGTTACCAGTATCGTCGCTACGGAGTTGGGGGGGGGGGCGCACTTGTCTGGTGACTGACACCCGAAGTGAAATCGCAAATTTTTGAAAAATATAAATACTTGGATTCAGAAAATTTCCCCTTTTTTTAATTATATTTACTCTATCAAACTCAGATGTATCACCACGGGGGAAGGGGAGTGCTTGCGTTGTGAGACACCCTTTGGGAGGGCCTGAAAAACTTAAATTCTTAAAATTAATTTTAAGAATTTCAGTTTTTCATGTATAAAATTTTTTTTTTTTATTTTGCGTTTGTAGAAGAATGGGGGTGACACCACAAATTACCGCCCCAGGTGTCACCCGTGCTAAGTACGCCACTGCAAGCTACTATAGATTTTGTTTATTGTAGTCACAGAATGCATTATATTAAATGCACGAATTAAAAAAAAGAAATTGCACAAGTTTTAAAAACTGCAGAAATTTAATCATCAATTTATTGTTCTTTAATCTACGATTAAAAAAAAATTGTTAAAACATCATGTATAACTTATATACAAAAACCTATAAAACATTTAAGCTTTTTTTTTTTTTTTGCACTACGTTAAAAAAAAGTACGTTGAGTAAAGGAATGTTATTAAATATTACACATTTAATAACATTCCTTTGAGTAATAAATGGAACTAAATTAGTTGGTTTGATAGTGTAGTGAATTTCCTTTCGTAACTGTAACAACGGTTACATAGGGAGGTTTTTATATAATAGAGTTATTGGCATTTTTTTATGTAACATAATTTTTAAATAAACATTTTGGTTGAAAATATTTATATTTATTAATATATAAATTTATTAATATTTATATTTATGAATTGATTAGATTACAGCCCTTTAACTTTAGCATACTTTTGGACAGTTTAAGACACTTTCGGACAGTTTTAAGCAATTTTGGACGGTAATAACAACCTAACCTGTCCTTAAACAGTTTCGGATAGCCCAAAGCCTAATCCTAGAATGAACGTTTAGTGATAGGTATGAGGGGCCTTGGAGTGTTATGCAGTGTACTCTAAATAGTTCGTTTTGCCGTATTGATTATTCTACTTAGAAAAAAAAATCTGCGTAGCCTTTAATTTTTTTCTTTCTCTGTCTCTCTCTAACTCTCTCTCTCTTTGTGTACTCAATCAGAATTTGCATCATAAAACAGGAGATTAATTTGCCACTGTTACAAAATTACAATAATCGCTAGTTGGTGTTTACAATGCAAACATTTAATATGATGAAAAACAAATTCTGCATCCAGCATGTATTGGAATTTTGACGTCTTGGATTCAAATTACGTTTTTTTGCAATCACTAATTCACTAATTCTGACAGGACCATACTAGTTGGTTTTCTTGTTTCTACAAATGGTATAAAATGGAAAAGGCCAATAAATTTGCAACCGTCATTCATTATGACTGGCGATTTTCTTTATTAGGTATTAAGAGGCACATTACAGTGCAGTTGGCATTGCAAGTAACAAAGCCAACAGAATGCTTGTGTTTATCAATAGATCTATTTCAAATAAATCTAAGAAGATTCTTCTGCCTTTATATAGGAGTTTAGTAAGATCCCATTTGGAGTATGCTGGGCAGTTTGGTAGCCTTATCTGAGGAAAGATATTTGTGAATTGGAAAGGGTTCAAAGAAGGGTAACTAGATTAGTAAGGAGACTTTCAGATTTAGATTATGATACCAGACTTAATAGACTTAATATGTATAGTCTGGAGCAAAGGAAGATCAGAGGGGACATGATCCAGTTGTTTAAATTTATCAAAACGAATGATGTTAATGGATTAAATTTCGGCACCGAAAGCAGGACGAGGGGTCATTGTTTTAAGCTATTCCAATCTCAGGCTAACCTGGAAATAAGGAAAAACTACTACTTTAGTAGGGTTGCGGGCACTTGGAGCAGCTTACCGGAGGAGGTAGTAAAGAGCAAGGGGGTGGATAGCTTTAAGAAGGCCACTGATCTTCATTGGGGACTAAGAAATAGACTAGGACCAGCCTAGCTGGGCCAAGAGCCTGTTGCTGGTCGTCACATTTGTATTTGTATATCCTCTAAAAGAAATGGTGATTAGGGTGCGGTAATAAAAATAAAGTTAGTGTTTAGGTTTATCTATGTTGGTGTTTTTTCCTGAAGGAGCACGATTTCACACTAAAAAGTCCTTTTTCTTTCTTTTTTTTTAATATAAAGTCTGCTTGAGTTGAGCGCTGAAAAAAATAGGAATAAAATCAAATCGCAGACGACTTGTAACTATGATGACAAAAATTTCCTTTTCTAAATAAATATAAAAAACAACCGCTGTCCTGGCAATCTCAAAAATCAGAGCAACATCAACTTCGGTCATGTGAAGGGTAATACGCAATTCGTGATTGCTGATAAAAGTGAACATACTTGTGAATACATGGTTTAATATTTAGAGTAAATATCTTATCTGATGTGTTGAAAAGAAAAAGTTTTCGCTTATCCTGTAACGTAACATGATCGAGACAGAAAAAAAGTATTTTTAAACATGCAAAAAGAAATGCTTTACAGGAATTTATTTTACAAAATAAAGTTTTATGATTATCATACGATCATCTATTCACATTTACTTTAGCAAATTGCATCCATTGCCCCACTTTAGCTAAATTTACGACCACGGAGACGAAGGGGGAAAAAATGTGTCCGTCGCTGTTTAGCATTCTAGATGATCCTCGTAAAGTAGATTCTTAAATGATTTCGGTTGATTTTTATTGCTCAGTCGTCAAAAGAACATCTGAGTTCTTATTTTATTGAGTTTAATCACTTACGAAAGGATAACTACCTGTCAGCATACCTCTTATCGGATAAAGTTGAAGCGTTCGATAAAAGGATGAAATTTAGTCAAGATCTTGAATTTTTAATGAAATTGGAAGTGTTTTTGTTTTTTCGATTCTTGTCGTAAGTTGAATACAATAAGTTTTATTTGTTATATGAAGCTTTTAGTATCGAAACAAGCTCAAACGATTTAAAAAAAAAATTTTGGAGGTGATAAAAACAAGTTCTGCCGACTTAATTTTTTCAAAAGATTCTATTTTTTTCTTCGTTTGAAAAACATTTGGTGTGCGACTTCATTTGTGATTTCTTTTTAAAATGAGCTGAATAATTTAATTATTTACAAATAAAAATAACTTGAATTTAGCTGTTTTGAAGTAAATTAACCTTTTTTTTTGTTCTTATTTTACTTTCTTTTACGCCATGTACTCATCATCGAAATGAAAAAAACAAAACAAAAGTTGTTTTTCGGCCCACCCTAATGAACAAAGGCCGATACCTTGCACCTGTCGAATACCTCCACCAAATGTAAGCCCTTTATATAGAGCCGAGCGTCAAGGACAGTCGATCAGATTAACAAACAAAATTAGATCGTCAAAAATATTGAAGCACGTCAGATTAAATTAAGGTTTTTAATTACTAGCTAAAAAGTGTTTAGTTAGAAAATCTAAAGTTTTGAGCGTAGTAGCGTAAGATAGTGGAGGGGTTACAAAGCTGCAGAAAGAAAACGTTGTCTTGATATTTTTGAGCGGATATTTTTTTTTTTTTTTTTGACGAAAAAATGAAAGAACAACGAAAAAAATAACCTGCCGATTTCCACAAGCTGAAGTAATAAAAATCGTCTATCAGGTTTGAAACGTCGCCTGGAGTAAAGCTTGTGCCATAATCGATGATAATTGGTCACAAAACAACGCGGTTCGCTTATAATTTGACCACGGAGAGATGACAGATGAATTGGAAGCGGAGTACTTGCAAACGGGAGTAGTAGGTATGATCGGCGAGATCTTTTTTTCTAACTGTCAGGCGAATAATACCCCTCTAAATAATCGTCAGTTTTTGGGCTACCATGACTGGAACATCAAGCTAAACCTTCTGTATAAAACTGTGAGAGGCTCGAGTGTTTCAGCAAGACAATTTTTTTCCTCATTTTCAAAAATTCGCTACGAACTTGCATCCCTTCCAAAACGTGCGTCTTTTCAAACGAAGCATTTTTAAGATTGACTTAGCATACCCTCTGAATATCTGACACACCCGATTTTTTTTTCCATTTTCTGCCCTTCTGATTCTGCCCCTCCCCCCCCCCCCACCACGTAAATCTGCAGATGAATAAACCTTTGGTATCAGAGATACTTTGAGGCTTTAAAACTATCAATATCTGACACGTTTAAGTATTCCCATGTAGCTTTTTTATTTTTATCACTACAGTTGGGGCAAATCTAACCTGGCAGCATTGTGAAGGTTACGCAGACCCTAATCACATCATTACGACCCAACCAGGTTAAGTTTACCCAACTATAGTAACGTATTTCTGTGAAATATAGACTAGTTAGGGAAACCAATAATGTTTTAATGTTTGTAGGTGGTTTTATAGCTTTTGTTTTTAATTACAGAGCATTTATACGAAGTTTCGTAATGGTAACATCATACTATTTTGAAAGCACATTTACACAAAAAAAGAATGAAATAAAAATAGTTTGAAAAAAAACTGCAGCTGGAAATTGCTCTGAAAAGTAAGAAAACAATTTTATTCTTTTAATATCATCGATATTAAACATAATTTTTGAAGTACGCGATAAACGTTACAAATATAAATTTTAATGGAGCCAGATTCTTAAATAGCATTCACATACATTGCATTGATATTTGTGGATTGGCATAATTGTTTTGCTCTTAATTTTGAATGGTTATTCAAAAAATATGAACAAAATATGATTAATTATCATTTTATTTACTATCCCTTTTTCGCTGACTTCAATAAGTATGGTTAAATGGAGTAATTTCGATGGTGTTCAAAGAATAAAATTATTTTTTTACTTTTTAGAAAAGCTTCTGGCAACAATTTTGAAGTCGATCTCTATAAGTTCAATTCTTATAAATTGAAAAAAGAGATCCCTATAACTTCGAATACAGTGTGTGAAATATTTATTGGTATTTGTGCATTTTTCCAATGTTTGACTTTTTTTAACGTATTGAACAAAGGAACCCATATTTTCATTGCAATGAACTTTCAGTTCTTTCAAAAATTGTATTTAATTTGGACGAAACATTCGGGTACCCGTTTCAAATAATTTATACAAATTAAAGCAATCTTCTGTGACCAGCAAAATCTTTTTGCAGTTAAAGTAATAGTAATTATGAAAATAAACAAAATCAATAAATAAAATTTCATTCAGCAGATTTTCATTTACAGTTTGAAATGATTTTTTTTTTTTTTTTGCTCAGAGTGATCTATATTTACAAAACACAAAGCATCAACACAGCTCCTATACCTCTTCTACTTTAGAATCTGAAATGCAAACATCAGATAAATGATGTTCGTGTCCATTTGCGCGAAAAATATTTCGGATTCCCATGCAATCTGAGATTTCGAGGCATTTTCGTGCTGAGAAATTTCTTTTACATCATCTTGATCTCGCAAAAATAAGAAATCACGAAGTTATCTTTTTCGCGTACACTGCATTTTTTTTTTTTTTTTTTTTTACTACGAGTAGTCATAAATGATTTTTAGGATGAATCATGAAAATAAATGAGGCTGTTTCCAAAATTTTAAAAGTATTTTTTCCTAAAAGAGCATGCTTAAAAACATAGGATTCAACCATTTTTTTAATAATTTGACAAAGTTTAATATTTTTAACTTTTATTTTATTTGGTGAGAAGATTTAATTTCATTTCTTAGGCTTATGCACATGACATAATAAGTGATGAAATACAGTTCACTGATGCCATTGCGCACAGCTCAAATTGCTGGCAACGCAGTTGACAGCAAAGCGTAAATGGAGTAGCGCGCCGAAGTACATCACTTGTGACGTCATAAAGACCACGCCTTATTTCCAAAATCGGACATTTAAAAACATTAAATAAACGAGCTGATGTGTGAATCACATCACTTCCTTTTACTCCAATTTAATGTCATTTCCCCATTACTGGCAATTTTAATGTGATTCAATAGTTTACCCTGTCTTTCACCAACAGTGGCCAAATAGAAAAATTAAAAAAAAAATCGCCAAGTTTTTTGGCGAAGAAGACAGGGGATATATCGCCAAATGTCCACCAAATTATAACACCGCATGAGTTTACACCGAAATTAGCAATGATTCCCCCCCCCAAAAGGGTCAAAAGATCCCTTTAGAAACACCCGAATGCTACCAAAAAGGGAGGTGCACAACTAGACTCCACTAGGAGTCTCCGTACCAAATTTCAACTTTCTAGGACATACCGTTCTTGAGTTATGCGACATAAATACGCACATACATACTAACGTACATACAGACGTCACGAGAAAACTCGTTTTAACTAAAATCTCAATATTCATTCAAGAGTGAGTAAAATGGAAATTAAGGTCGATTTTTGAGTAAAAATTTTGTCGCGAATACAATACTTCCTTTTTTGTAAAAGGAAGTAAAAAAAAACGAAGTCATATTTTGGTATAATTCTCTACATAGTCTAATATTTTCGAGGGCCCCAGAAACTAGAGGGCCCTAAGGAGGGTTTTATAGGCCAAATAGCTAATCAGATCCGGATGTTCGCTCTTAGAAGAAAAAAAAAATCGTCGCCAAGTTGGCGAAAAAACTTGGCGACCAAAAGCTTGGCGATACGTCACCAAGTGTTTACCAAATTATAACACCACTTAAGTTTGCATTGATATTAACAATGATTTCCCCCCAAAAAGGTGCAAAAGACCCCCTTAGGAACATCCGAAAGCAACCAAAAGGGGAGGTGCACAACTAGACCCCACTACGAGTCTATGTACCAAATTTCAACTTTCTAGGACATACCATTTTTGAGTTATGCGAGATACATACGCACATACGCACATACACACATACGCACATACATACAGACGTCACGAGAAAAGTCGTTGTAATTACCTCGGTGATGGTCAAAATGGATATTTCGCGTGTCTATACATTCTTAGGCACTTTTCCGCATGTGGTCGAATCGAAAAAAAACTCAACATTCATTTGGGGGTGAGCAAAATGGAAATTAAGGGCGATTTTTGAGTGAAAATTTTTTCGCGAATACAATACTTCCTTTTTTGTAAAAGGAAGTAAAAATAACTGATGGGAAAATAAGAGTTTGTTCTGGTTCCATGATTTTTTTTTCTCTTTCTATCAATTTGAGTGACTAAAAGTAGTACTTTTGACTGAAGGAAACAACCCCATTCACAAAGTAGATCCAGCTTTAAAGATGATGTTTAATTTTCAGCTTTATCAGATTTAGATCATTGCAAAAAACATTTCGTAGCATTTTGAGAGAAGTGTTATTGATATTTTTCATATTTTATTACTACGGAGCCGTAGTTCATTGAGGTTAAATCATATTTGACTGAAGAATTCAGTATTTTTTTGAAGTGAAACTCTTTATGCAAGGGCTTTGAAATTCTGATTCTCAATCATTTTTGTGTGAGGGCAGTGACGTAGTTATTTTTTAATTGTTGCCAAAACAAAGAAAAATAATTATAAAGTTTTGTTAATAAATTTAATTTCGGGTGTTGCTTAGTTTTCTCGTTGTTTATAATCAATTTTCTTCATTAAAATACACAATTTTGTTGTGAATATGCCTAAGTCTGTCGCAGAAAGAATACGAGTGTGGCGTGAGAGAAAACGTGTGGGTGAAGTGACAGATGAAAGTGTAAAAAAAGAAAAGACTGAAAGTTTCATTTCTATCGTGTCTTGACACACGATTTTTTTTTTTTTTTTTTTCACATTTTGATTTTTTATTTATAACATATTTTTCTCCCACTTCTGTTAAGAGTTATACACAAATCATAACGAAATTTCTTCTGGTTACATCTGGAAAAAAAAAAACTCGCTGACAATGGCGTGAAACATTTTATATCTGGTTATCAGGCATATCTAAATATATGTTATGGGAACTAAAGATTTTCATTCACTAAGATTTTTTTAGGCATTATTTTTCTTTTCATATAATTTTCATTTTAATTAAATGTATTCTCGTAGTTTGTTAACGTACTCACTAGCTAACGTTACCCAATGTGGATTCAGGCTATTAAGTTTCATGCTAGCTTCTGTCAAAAATTCGAAATCGCTCAATCACGGAAGCCTTTTTAATTCCTTTTACACAGTAAAGGAAGTATTGTATTTGCGGGGAAAAAAATCCCTCAAATTTCGACCTAATTTTCCATTTTACTCATTCCCGAATGCATGTTGAGTGGTTTTTCAACCCTACCACACGTGCATATGTGCCTACGTATGGACGCCCGAAATATCTATTTTTGATCATTCTCCAGTGAATTACCACGAGTTTTCTCGTGACGTCAGTATGAGCGTATGTATGTATGTACGTATGCCACATAACTCAAAAACGGTATGTCGTAGAAAGTTGAAATTTAGTATGTCGACTTATAGTGGGGGTCTTGTTGTGCACTTCCCCTTTTGGTTGCATTAGGATGTTCCAAAAGGGGTCTTGTACACCTTTCTGGGGGAACATTAGTGTTAATATCAATGCGAACTTGGTCGCCATCAAATTTGGCGAAAAGAACTGTTTTTCGAATTTGATTTCTTGGCACTATTGGTGATATTTAGAGAGTTATCCATTGAATCACGTTAAAATTGCAGATATTGGGAAAGTTATTCTCTGTAAAACGCGTTTTTGCATCGGTTCGTGACGAACTACTGGTGAAAATATTTAAAATGTTTCCTTCCTTACTCCAAGGCAGTATTATCAATAAATTGGTGTAAAAAGAAGTCATGTGATGCATATACACTGTAGAACAGATAATCTACCTGATTTAATAAAAGATAAAATAAATACAAAATCAATAACAATCTAAGTTATCACTAATTATTAAAAATTATGACAAACAAGTCAAATAAATTAATATAATAATAATCGATGCGAAAAAAGGAGAGATTTGACATATTTACAGCAATAGTAGCAACCTCTAAATATTATTCAATTTTAATTTTTAAGATATGTGCATTTTTTTTTCCATTCAAAGGAACAAAATGAGAAGGTGCCCTATGAAACAATAGCACTATTAAAAGTAACACGCACCCTAATAAACAAATATAACAATTAATGTACTGGGTTCAAAATTTTTTATCTTAAAAAGTTATATTATAAAAAGTTTCTACGAATCAAATCTACTATAGTAAAGCAATTTTTCTTTGTTACATTAATTCAGCATTAGAAAAGTTAGGAAACACTCGCTCTTACCTTTCATACATGCTGCGACATTTTCTTATTTTCATTGCAATTCGTAATCCTAAATATTTTCATGGAAAGTTTATAGATGCGGAGATGAAGAATTCGGTAACTATTTGATCTTGGGCGTCTTTCTGTTGCCATGGAAGCGAGATGCATGAGTGAGCAGCGCCATCTTAAAAGAAACCCTGTTGCTAACGGAGGAAAACTAATAGAAATAAGTCAATAGAGTAAATAAGGAACCATAAACTTACTTCAAGCTTTTAAAACAAAATAATTTAAATTTTCTCGCATTCTCTTTTGTGTCTTGAAATATTTATTTCTATTACGAACTGGGCATTTTTTTATTAGTTTTTGATGGGGGGACATTTCTTAGCGTATTTTTTATTTACTTGTTGTAACTTATGCCTCTAGGTGGAAGTCCGATTTGGCTCAGACAATACAATAAATGGCATATTCTTTGGCAGCACCATCTACGGACAGTTCGATAATTTAGAACCAGAGGTATCGTTTCACTTGGTGGACAATGTGACCACGAGCATATTTAACGTCGCACAGTCACCATTAATGAAGACGGAGGATCTTCGACCAGCGAGGATCGAACCCGAGACCCTCCGGTCACATGTCCGATGCCTTACCGATCAGGCCACCACGGCCTTTATTTACTTGTATTAACCTTAACCTTGTTTTAATGAATTATAATACGTGTTGTTTAATATGTGTTGTTCAGAAAAAAAAATCTTTTTCTTTGCTTTTTTAATCATTATCATCTATATAGCAAGTAGGGATTCACCGAATAGCAAACTGCCGATATTGGGCTATTGCCAATTAATCGGTACTCGATAAATGATAGTTAAAATAATGATTTTTAATGCTTTAGTTACCCCATCACGACTTTCCAGAATTAAGATCTTGTTCATTTATGTGACTGATGATTAACTTTTATCCATTTCGTGCCTCTTTTAAAGAATAATATTGAAAAAAAATATTCAAATTATTTAAACCACTTTTCATAGTATTGTTGGCAAAATTACATTCTGTAAGCCTAAGTGTACATGAAAATTTAAGTATTTAATTGGTTTCAAATGATCATTAAACACGTTTAATTTAGTAGTATTTTTATCTATTATTACTTCTAAGACTTTTATTCTTTGTAAATATTATAACGCAATCTTTACGCACCACGCTAAAGGTAAAGTAAAAGAAAAAGTATTGATGCATGTTGGAACATTCTTAGCATGTAGTAAAAATTAAATTAAAAAAAATAATAATAATTGATACTATCGTAAATTTTTGGGAAAACATAAATTAAAAAAAAGCATTTTTCAAAAAGAAAAACATATTAAAGAATAATAAAATTTCGTTTAATTCAAAAGAGCACTTTTCAAAACAAATTATAAAATGTGGTGTCATAGTTATGCGTATAGATACAGAATGCAATAATAGAGACAGACATGCATAAAATAAACCCACAATCACCTATTTACTTCCTTTTACAAACGAGCTGATGTGTGCCTCACATGACTCCCTTTTACTCCAATTTAATGTCATTTTCCCATTATTGGTAATTTTAATGTGATTTAATAGTTTACTCTCTAAATATCACCAACAGTGGCCAAATTAAAACCTGATTTTAAAAAAAATTACCAAATTTGCCGCCAAGTTGGCGACAAAACTTGCCGATCAAAAGATTGGCAATAATTGCCAAGTGTCCGCCAAATTGTAACACCACTTGAGTTTACATCGAAATCAGCAATGATTTCTCCCCAAAAAGGAGCAAAAGACCCCCTTAAAAACACCCGAATGCAACTAAAAGGGAAGGTGCACAACTAGACCCCACTAGGAGTCTACGTACCAAATTTCAACTTCATAGGACATACCATTCTTGAGTAATGCGACATACATACGCACATCCGCACATACATACGTATATACAGACGTCACGAGAAAACTCGTTGTAACTAACTCGGGAATCGTCAAAATGGATATTTCGCATGTCTATACGTTCTTAGGCACTTATCCACGTGTGGTCGAGTCGAAAGAAAAACTCAAAATTTATTCGGGGGTGAGCAAAATGGAAATTAAAGTTGATTTTTAAATGAAATTTTTTTTGCGAAAAAATTACCATAATATTCACGGTTTGTTATAACTTTGCCCAAGTTTTCTTCCTATTCTTCTTTTTGAGCAATGACGAATGAAATTGAAAACCTTTATGCAAAAAAAAAAAAAAAGTAAAATAAGAAATAACAACCACAAATTGCATATTCCTGCACAGACGTGTTTCAGCGTTACAAGGAATACCTTTTTCAATGCAAAAAAATGAGCTGAATAAAAATACATCCGAGAATGAACCGCCTTTGATGTTCCTATGGTGGTTTGGACCCAGGTCATATGCGAGTGTAATCATCACAGTCTACCCGTTCCTCCAGGTGCTACTTCTCTGGTCCTCTGGGTCCCCACAAGCAGCACTGTCTACCAAAATCCACTCTTCCTGGGCGGTGGCGCCCATATTCTACACACACGCGCAGGCTCGCCTGTCAACACACATACACTCGACAACACGCTTGCCTAAACCCACACGCACACACACCATCCAGGAGGAGGGACTTGCTCGAGATCCTTTTACCAGAGTACATGAACGCCACCATTCAGAAGGAAGGACATGCCAGAGATCTTTTTACCAGAGTACATGGACGCCACCATCCAGGAGGAGGGACATGCTCGAGATACTTTTACCAGAAAACATGGACGCCACCATTCAGAAGGATGGACATGGTCAAGATCTTTTTATCGGAGTGCATGGACGCCACCATCCAGGAGGAGGAATATGCTCGAGATACATTTAAGAGTACATGGACATCACCATTTAGGAGGAGGGACATGTTCGAGATCCTTTTACCAGAGTACATAGACGCCACCATCCAGGAGGAGGGACATGCTCGAGATCCTTTCACCAGAGTACATGGACGCCACCATTCAGAAGGAGAGACATGCTCGCCGAAGTTTGTTGTGTAGTGGGTGCTGTTTTTGTTTGAAGATTATTGTGTAACGTCGAAGGGGAATCGGGCATAAATGAAGTCGATTCCGAGCACAGGAGTCGTTTGTAAAAACAATAAACTCAACGAGTAGAGTCCTTAGTGCAGCAATTAAAATGGGGGGGAACAAGTCCAATCATTAAATTTAGTAGAAGTTGACCCTAAGACCCCCTGTCACGTGACTCAACAAAGACGAATGGTTGGCAATTTTTGCGTGAAACAAGCGAAACAAACCTGATTTCTTCCAGTGCTTTGCGTTAAAATCTATTACAGAGGTTCCCAAACTTCAGACCTCCGCAGACCCACTCCGGAAAATTACAAACTTCGCGCCCTCCCCCCCCCCCCACCGTTCGCGCAAAAAAGAAAAAAAAAGATTTCACACAGTGTTTTTTTTTCTAATATATGTTTACGCGTTTTTTTTTTCATTAATTGATGAACTCATTGTTCTGTATATTTTTCATAGCTCTTGTTTGGTTTTCATTTCTTATGTTATTTCCTTGAGTTATGGAAGTAAAATTCTATTTCAGATTCAATTGGGAATAAAACTATTATCACCAAATTTCTACAACATGAGTCATGAAAATTTTGGAGCAATTGTTATAGTCGAAGTATAATATCCCACCTGTAAAAATGGGCCTCAATATGTTTGCATTTTATTTAATATAGTTTTGTGACACTATAAACTTCGTTATGCACACAAAATTAGTTAAAGTGTAGTTTGATTACTTCCAAGAGTTCCGAGGGGAGGGGAGGCTGCTTCGTTCTGCATGTGTTTAAGCAAGAACTTTTTTATTCCTCATAAATGTGCTTTCGTTTTGAAATAAAACATCGTTACTCGTCCTTCAATCTCCATTATATTTAACGTTTTAGCTGGAGAGCACCGCGGACCCCCTGACATGGACTCGCGGATCCCGGGGGTCCGCAGACCACAGTTTGGGAAAGTCTGATCTATTACGTTACTTAGGGTTTTGGTTTAATAAATGAAAGTCTTCACTCTCTCCATTTTATATCTTTTCAATGGAAGTTTCCTATCGCAACTCGTGATTGCGAAAAAAAAAATTATTTAATACTTTTTTTGAAAAATTATTTAATACTTTTTCTGAAATGATTTGGAAAAAAATTAATTTCTGTGTTGAGATGGTGACATGAACATGGTTTGCAAATATAAATAACGATATTTGAGTTTTAGGAACAGTTTTCATGAAGCAGCTGATGAAACTCTAAACCAAAGTCGCAGCTGGAGTACTGAGAATGGAGTGAAATAATTTTAAATTGTTCAACTGCGAGGTCTTTTAATATTTGCTTAAGTCAAAAACTTGTTGCTTAATTACTTAAGAAATCATTTTGTTTAATTAGATACGGTACTTTTCGTTGACTACGGCACACTTTATCATCATTAAATGCATTCTAAATATGTAGAAGAAGAATAACCTTAGTCTAAGAATAAGTGTTCCAAAACGCTTACGCAATAGGCAAAATTCATGCAATTTCCCCATAAAAATAGGGTTTTAGATCACAACAGGTAAAAAACATCACTTTCAGTTACACCTAGTGTTTAACGAGAGAAATTAAGGTAGACGGTGCACGGAGATGAAATATGGTAACCATAAATTTATGCATTTCAGTTGCTGTCCAGAAAATAATCGAAAATCATTTAATGGGACAGTTGCAGATTTTATTCTATTCTATTAAAGGAGCACATGTCCCAGGATTCCTCCACCATTCTCTCCTCCAGTCCTGGAGATCTCCTAGATCCAGGACTGCAAAAAAAAAAAAAAAAGTTAAAGTTCTTTTTATATTGAATTCGTATTTGTTTTTATTTAAATTTCAGGCGGAATTTCACACAAGTTTCCAAATTTGAGGCAAAAAGTCCTATCACACTTGGGAGGACTTCCGATTCACTGCACCACGAGACAAAGAAAAGTTATTAGCTTTGTTAATGTATTGATGTTGCGCTTGTATCGTTAAATCAATAGATAGCACCATTTTTTTTAGCCACAGTTGTGTGCTTTAAATGATTTGTGAAAATAAATTTGGTAGGAAACAAATAAATGACTCAATATTCAGAGAATTATCAAATTCTCAAACGTCTTGTTAAATCTTTTCCTTGAACTCAAAACCAGTGCAACCTTTAAGACATCTGATAAAATATTCCCGAAATTTTTTAATGTTGTTCTGGCGATGCTGTTCAACGTGGAAAGAAAAACTATTCCCGAAGTCTTTTAAAATGTTTTTCTGGCGATGCTGCCCAACGTGGAAAGCAACTTCATGTAGTATCATTTCTTGTCACTTCCTTTCGTGCATTAGATCCTCTTAAAGGTTATCAATAAATCGATATTCCAAGAAATAGAGTTTGATGCCCCAGATGGAATTCAATGTTTCTGAATAACACACTTATGTGTGTTTTTCTCTAAAAGATTTCTTGTTTTTCAAAATCACTCTGAAATATTGTTGAACAAAGTTCCTATACTTTTGTATTTTTTTGTAAACAAATACTTTTGTTTAAACTTATCCTCATAAAATTATTACTTAGTTCCAAATCCAGGTTATTAGCTTTTAGAGGAAAACATCAAGCATATTACAGATAAATATCTCAGAAAATTTCATATCAATACTTGACTAACTTTTTGAGATATCTTTGTTACAGTAGACAGCTTTTTTTCAAAAATATCATTCTTGCGAAAACGTCTCAAATGCAACTTCCGGTCTGGAGTTTGGTGTACGACTCTATAATAATACAGCTATAACTCCGGTTGTATTTCACGTTGAGTAAAAACTAAGACAGATTTGGAAGGCTAATGAATCAGACTACAAAACGGAATCATAAATTGAAAAGTTTAAAAAAAAAAACGAATATTTCATCGAAATTGTCAATTTTAACGCATTTGGATACCTTAAAAATCAGTGTTACTTTCTTTTTTCTGAAAGGTATGTTTACACATTTTGCGCTGATATTCCTAACAGGAGAAACTTATTCTAAGCCACCATTAGAAATAATGGCTCAAAATTGCTTAAATGCTTGATTTTAATTTGTATAACGGTACAGTCTGACCACCGATGATGCAGAAAGAAGAACATCTGCATTATAGGCGGAAATGGACGAATATACAGTGGCTCCCAAAAGTCTTCGTACACCTACGACTTTCAACGAAATAGGCCCCAATCCATTGGTTAGAATTAATATTTCGGAATAGGTATTTAATTATAAGATCTATGATCAATTTTTAACAAAACTACATGAAAAGTTTTTCAAAAATATTAAAACTTAATTTTTTAAAAATCAAAAACCAAAAAGTGCCGGAAATTTTATCTCACAAAAGTCTTCGTACACTTTATAAAATGTCTATATATTATTGAATAATCTAACTTTTGATTAAGTTATTAATTAGTAGAATATCATACAGTATTCATAACACCTTTTAAACGTCTGGGAACAGATTTCATTCTTTTTCTTTCTTTCTTTCTTTTTTTTTTGCGTAATTTCTGAGTAAGTGTTCAACCACACTTCGAGTCTTACTGTTTATAGCTCTATTTTCGTTTTAAAGCCCTATTTTCGTAATCTAGCCTCCGGATATCTCTAAATACGTTACATGAAGTTAAAATCTGGAGATTGAGGGGGTATTTTCTAAACTTTAGGAGAATTTTCGAGGCACTAGACGCAAACGTTGAAAACCGTGTGCTTCTTATCGTGATCTTGATAAAAGACAAAATTGTTTCCAATAACCAAATTTTTGGATAAGAGTTCAAAATTGGTTTTTAAAATATTTAAAGAACAGCATGATTCATTATTTCATCAAAAAATGACAAACTACCAAGTCCTGATGCTGATATGCACCCTCACACTAGAACACCTCCATCGTCCTGATTAACTGATCCAAATAAGTTCTTAAGATTAAGCTCCTAATTTTTTCTTCTACTTACGGTTATACAACAATTTAATCAAAAATACTGAATTAATTTTTATCTGTAAGTAAGACGTGATTCTAAAACGTTTTTAGCTTATTTATCATTGATTTTGCGACAAAAAGCGTAAGCTTTCTGTTTTTCGCGCGACCAAGAAAATTTCTGCGGGAAGAGGTCCCATTTAAACCAGCTAATCAGAGAGCTTGGCGAACAATTTTAGGTGAAAATTAAATGTAAATTGTTTCATTTAATGCTGCAGAGACTTTTACAGAACTCAAATGTGTATTTTTCATAAATTTTTTAACTTTAAATCTCCGATCACATTTTGTCAACTTTGCCGGTTGATCTTTTCTTACCTTGTTTTCGGTCGGATTCCCCTCTTTAAAGTATTTTATCAAGCACTTTACTATACGAACAAATAAATTAACTAATTTAGAGACATTTCAAACCAATTTACCACTACTGTGGGAAAAAAATTCAAATTTTGTATAGTGTTTGCGGTTTTTTACGAATACCAGCCATTTTACAGTAATAAGCACAATATTAAGGAATAAATAAACAAAAAATTAAAGCCAAATGACTTATAAGGGTCAACACAATGCAAAAATATTAATAAAACGGTATATGATAATTTTAATCATGAATTTATTCGAAAATATTTGAGTGTACGATGACTTTTGTGGCGTGTTATTTCTCTGTTTCTTCGTTTGCTGACCCATTTCAAAAAGAAGATGCGTCAATATTTTGAAAAAACCAATGGGTTGTATTTAGAATGCCATAGGAATGATGTGAAAAAATATTGGACTTCATATTCGAATTCAGTTTCGAGTTATTTTGGTTTTACTAAAAAATTTCAAAGTGTACGAACACTTTTGGGAGCCACTGTATTTGTTTACTGGGGTGGTAGTTCGTTACAGATGTGCGTTTTTACTTCTCAATTATTTAAATCCAGTTCACGACAGTAATTTTTTTAATCTAAACTATATTCTCACTGCAAAACGTAATTGATTTATTTATTTGGAACATGATTTTAAACTTGCCATTTTGCTTTTACCTTTCCGGACGAAATGAAGACATTTTATTTTATTTTTGTTGTTTCCATGTTAACACTGTTTGTTTCCACTCACTTTCAATTTAGAGAATGCAATAAATTGATAAGGTCCTAGTGACATTTAAAAATGCGTGCATCAACATCCCATCGCCCCCCTGCTAGATTTATTTAGATGGAATAGTCTTAACTTAGGCGTTAGCTAAATTCCGCATATTTCGTGGTCAGACAGTATGCACGTTAAAATTCTCAAAGAAAAGAAAGTTCCGATTTTTTTTTATTTTTTTTTTTTGAAACATATATTAATTTGCGGAACATTTGAAAAATTACACATTTTTAACAATGTGTTTTTAAGCGTTTTCATTAGCATTACGTATTGATAAAACTTCTATTTTGCATTTTGTAATCATCGTTTATGGCGTTTACATTAGCATTACGTATTGATGAAACTTCTATTTTGCATTCCGTAATTATCGTTTCTGTGTTGATCACATCGCAGTGTAAAAAAAAAAAAATATTTTAACTTTTTTCCAAAATTGTATACTACACATTTTCTCCCTCTTTTTTTTTTTTTTCTTCAAATTCTTTTGTATTTCTGTGCATTTTTAATTGAATTTGTTTTTTTCACCCTTAAACGCACGAATTTTTTCCGAACAATTTGGCAAAGAATGATTGATTTTTTTTTTTTGATGTGTGTTATACAGGTACACCGTGTTATACAGGTGTCCCTTGTATAGCACGGTGCTTCTACAATACGGTTTCGATATTACACGGTAGCAAACTTGAATTTAATACTTCGTGGTTTTGATATAACTCGAATGTTATATTTATAAAAAATGGAATTTCATTTTTGTTTAATACATTTTGTTAATGGTTGATAACTCGAATAAATTTTTACTTTGTTTTTATAAAACTTGGTTTCGATATAACACAGTACACATCTCTTGATTTACATGATTTCTAAGTCTCGTATAACACGGTTTCGATATAACACGATATAACATTTTAACCTGAATTTTCTCATGCACACAAATAATTAGTATTAAAAATAAGTAAAAAAAATTGTTTTTAAAAAAGTCTCGTATAACACGGTTTCGATACTACACGGAACGAACCGTGTTATACGAGGGACACCTGTACATTTGTATAGTACAAGTTATTTTTAGCAATTTCAGTTGTGAGAGGAAAGGGAAAGGGAGTAGAGCTGAGATGAAAGTCATAAAAAATAATTATATCAAATAAATGTTAGCGATTTCATTGCATGCATGTTTTGAATTTCAAACAATTTAAGTCAAATTAAATCAAAATGTCATACTTAAAGCGTAAGAATGGCGAAAAAATCAGTTTGGCAGTAACAATGGATGTATTGCTTTTCTACACCAAAGAGCTTCTTCACACCAGAAAATGTGATTTACACAAGAAAAACGCAACATAATTGAACCATCTTTGGAAAAAATTTTAATAATAGTCTAGCCCAGGCCGGTCATTTCCGGAGGGGGGGGGGGGTGTACACTCAATGAAAGCTTAATCGGAAAACAATAGAAACCACACCCACTTGCGTGAAAAAGCATTATTTTTTTTAAAAGACAGCGGAGCAAATTGACCCCCCTGACCTCAGTAAACGACGGGGAGTTTTCTCACTTTTTTTTCTCTTAAAGTAATTGAAGCACATTTTTTAAGAACTATTTTATTTTGTAAAATATCTCTTTATATATTTTTTAAATACTAGCGGAACCCACAGGGCTTTGCCCGTAGTAGAAAGTTACAAGGTCATTTGATCCGTCTGCATATTTAGTTATTGTCTACTATGTGTTAAGATTTTTTTTTTTTTTCACAATCCTTTCATATTTTCGGCAGATTTGAAAACTTAACATGTAACTTAACAGAAACCAGCCTTAGCAATATTTCAAAAGACAAAGGAAGTTTCCCTTCTTTGCTTAAAACGCAAAATAAGACATTTTTCCAAAATTAATCATCATAGAAAGAACGTTGACGTAGTATTATTTTAATAATTTACAAAACATAATTCCATAAAAACTAAAAAAAAAGCAAGCGATTTTTTCTTTGGTTAAAATATTTAAATTTAAATCCTTTTTATTAGAAGTATATGGATCGCAAAAATGATTGCGTTTATAAAAATGTCAAAAACAAAACAAAAAAAAAAAGTAATGAAACAATGAATAGGAGTAAAAGATATAACCATGGTAATATACAAAGTTGATTTCCGTTTCAAAAATAATTTCCATTTATCTTTAATTTTTGATTTTCTTCTCGAGCTTAATTATTTAGAACCGTTTAGATTGTTTAAGGTAAGCCTTAGATTTTGTTTTTCTTTAAATGATTCCTACAACTCTCCTAATTCTCGTAGAAACTTCGGACAACTTTCCAATTATGCAAAAAAAAAAAAAAAAGTCCAAGCTTTCAAATGATCTAAAACTTAAAAATGTGAATAAAATATTTCTCCCCCATGTCATCAAATTTATTTGAAAAATGGACTTAAAAGTGGAACAAAAGAAGAACAAAATCAAATTTTCGAAAAACCGCTTCGAGGTGCACACCTCTATGCTACAAACTAATTTTATGCCAAATTTCATGAAAATCGGCAGAACGGTCTATGCGCTGGTCACGTCACAGACATCTAGACAGAGATCCAGACATCCAGACAAACTTTCAGATTTATTTATTAATAAAGATGTTACTAAACAAAATTAAGAACTGTCCATATTCCTCATTGACATCCTTTGTCATTTGTTGAAACTTTACTAAATCGATTTCAATTCTCATCGATAGGAAGCAGATGTTTGAAATAAATTTGATAGATAACTCAATTATGTTCTCTGAACTGCAAATTATACAGAATGGGCTAGAAAATAGTTTTTAGCTCTTTTTTTTTATTAAGGTAAGTAAAATAATAAATTAATCAATGTCATACAATCCCTGCTGCGTGTTGAAGGAAGCAATTAATATCGCCTGCAGATGTTCATGAAAAATGATAACTTTTCTTTTTTGATTGGAGAGTCTGTGTCTGAAAAGATTAACCATTGCATAACTTGGTGAAAGTAATTTTTTAACTGCATTATATCTCAAAAAAAAGGTAAAGATTTTTTTTTCTTTTTATGTATATTTAAATCTAGTATATTGTGATCATCGGGGGTGCCCACCTAGAGGGGGAAAGGGGTCATGGTGCAGACTGTAACATTGAAATTTTTAGGTGTTTGATGGGTATTTTTCTCTTTTTTTCGGGGGGAGGGAAGGGCCCTTGCTTTTGGGAGTGGGGCTTCGCAATACTTAGGGGGATGCACCCTTGAGCGGCACCCCTGTAGATCACCATGAAACTTGCTTCAATATCTGTCCTATGAATTCTTGGCTCTGACGTATAATCGCTCATGTAACCGTTACTACAAAGTTCTACTACTCGCAAAAGCGAGAAGATTTCGCTAACTGGGAAATGGACGATCTTAATAAAATCATTAGCGTTACTTCTTTAGCACCAATGTCAGGGCGAGGAACGTTTCTCCTTTGCATGCGTAAACAAAGAGGGGAGAAGTATCTATTTGCATAGGTTTACCAAAAGAATAAGGTTACCAAAATAAAATTATTCGCACAAAAAATTTACGACCGCGCCAATTTTCCAAACACCGAAATATCCCTGCATTTCCCTGCATATCAGAATCAAAGAGCGAAAATTGAAAATCATTTCGAAGCCTTGCTTATTTTACTTTCAAACATTATATTTGATAACAAATAGAACAAGCACACAGACAAAAATTTAGAATCAGTGAGGTTTTTCCAATAGTTTGCCAATAATTAAATCGCTTGAAAGGTTTTTTCTCGAGTAGATGACATTTTGATAGGAGACATCTTTCACATTGTTGTGATAAATAAGCCATTTTTATTCGAGCAAATGAAGGAAAAAAATCAGCTTACCTTGGCGCGATGAACGCCAAAATTTAATCAGCGCCTGTTTTCATGTAGGTTCAAATTTATACCAAATTTCATCTCAAACGTAGCATTACCTTTTTGATGCAGCACTCTCAATGGACGCGAAAGTACGTTCGATTGCACCTACATCTTTTGAGCTATTAGTGCCAAAACCAAATCAGCTCTTGTCGTTTTTAAGGTTCATCTGTCGATTACAATTTTTGTTTCATTCCGTTCATTACTTCTCGCGATATTGCAGTCACAAGTAAGGAGAAAAAGCGTTCGATTACTCAATTCCATTTTGAGCTATAAGAATCAAAATTTAATTAGCACCTGTACCTTCTAGGATCAACGTAAGAATCAAATGTTGGTTGGTTCCGTCCGTTACTTCCTGAGAGATAGAAGTCACGCATAATGGAAAAAAAGTTTGATTGCTCCATCACCCTTTTAGAATTGCCGCCGAAAGAAGATGTGCATCAGTTCACATGGGGTACATATGTGTTCGAAATTTCGTTCGATTTCATCTAACAGGTTTTACTGTAGAGCGGCTACAAAAAAAAAAAAAAAAAAAAAAAAAAACAGTCACACATGTTGACACAGACAAACATACATTTTACAAAAAATGGTCAAAATGGACACCTAAAAACACTCAAATCTCTTAAAATCGGAAAATGTTCATGAACCCAGTACATTGTTCTACATATTAGATATAGAAGAAAGTAAAAGCTGAATTTTGAGCAACGCATTTTAAGTTTGGTATCAAAACTTTTCCAATGAGGACATTATTGTTTATTAAAAATAAATAAATAAATAAATAAATAAACAGCTGTAAGAGAGGAGATGCTTTAATCGGTAGCTTATGAACATGCAATTTCAAAGCGGAAACTATTATTTTTACAAGAATTCTTTCGGTCACAGTTAAGCGAAAACTTCACGATAGAAATCCTCCAAATTACAGCAAGTATGTTATTTTGGATGTTAATACGAAATAAAATTAAAATGCCTCTGGTTGAGAATACATTTGTTTTTCAAAACTAGAGTTACGTATGAGAGAGATTTCAAAAGACGTTAATGACACCTCGCCTGGCCGCTGCCTTGGACAAATGTAAAGTGAGTGACAGGGATGCAATGCATATTATTTCTGCCGTCCTAGAAGCTCTTAATATAGATATCACCGAGTTTGTTCTCAATAGATCGTCTATGAAAAGAAATAGAGAGATTTTGCGGAAAATAAAATATTCATCAATAAAATCGGTAGGAAATGATGCAAATTTTATTGAAGTGCATTGGGATTCCAAATTATTGCCTGATATCACAAAAAATGAGAAAATTGATCGGCTTCCTGTGATCGCGGTTGGTTTAGATTTTGAACAATTATTAGGAGTACCTGGAATTGCATCATCAGGAGGATCGGAAGTTTGCTCTGCTGTGTTCCATATCACTGATGAATGGAATTTAACCGAAAAAATTCAAGCCTTTTGTTTTGATACTACAGCATCAAACACTGGACGTATAAAAGGAGCTGCAGTTCTGCTTCAACAAAGGTTAGGGCGAGATATTTTGTGGCTTCCATGCCGACACCATATATTTGAGGTCGTTTTGGCTGGTGTATTCACGAGGACAAAAGCAATTGTAACATCCGGCCCTGAAATTGCTCAATTCAAAGCACTTAAAGAAAACTGGAAGAATATTGATAAAATGAAATTTTTAGATTATACCAGCGATGAAGCCGTTTATAATGCACTGAAAGATGTAGCGCCCGAAATTATTTATTTTGTGAAACAGAAACTTGCAGAAGAGCAACCACGTGATGACTACAAAGAGTTTTTGCAATTGACGCTCATTTTTTTGGGAGATAAAACAAATGTGAGTTTTAGGGCCCCCGGTGCATATCATTTAGCGAGATGGATGTCTAAAGCGATTTATTGTTTAAAACTTTTTTTATTTCGCGATCAAATGAAAATGAGAAAGGATAATTCCAAACTGAATGCAGAAATTTGCGTTTTCGTTGTATACTGTTATGTAGAGGCCTGGTTTTCAGCAACGAATACTACAGGAGCTCCCCTAAATGATATATATTTTTTGAGAAAATTGGTTAAATTTAAAAATATTAATGAAAACATTGCAACCATTGCAATAACAAAATTTTTAAACCATTTATGGTATCTAAGTGAAGAGTGTGCTGCCATGGCAATATTTGACGATAGAATTGAGAGAGTTGAAAAAATTAGAATGGCTCAAAATATTATGGAATGTGCAAGTAAAAACATAGAAACTGTGAATGAAAAAGAAGAAGAAAATGAAGAGACAGAAGTCATTGAGAAAAAACTATCGTTGCAAATCCGAGATGTCCAAAATTTTGTTCAAAAAGATCTACCAACTGAATTATTGTCCGCCAATTCACTTCAGTTATTTAAACGATTCGGTATTTGTGTTGAATTTCTTCAGGACGATCCGCTGAATTGGGAAAACAGAGAGGATTATCGCACAGGAAAAAATATCATTTCAACCTTAAAATGTACAAATGATATTGCAGAAAGAGGAGTCAAGTTGATTGAGGATTACAATGAAAAAATGACGAAAAATGAACATCAAAAACAATTTTTGATACAGGTATGTATAAACAAATTTAATTTTTTGTTATTTTTTTCTTGAACACATTATATAGGCTAGGTTTAGAAAACACATTCAATATTATTTTTTTTTATTCAGGTTGTTCAGGAGTACCGGAGAGAGTTCCCAGTCGCCACAAAAGGAGGCTTACTTAAATCCAAAATATGTATCTGAAGTGGATGTATCATTTCAATAAATAAAAAATATAGTATTAGGATAAACTATATCTTTATTTTACGTTTTCATTTTAATTAGTATGTTTTTATACTAAAATTTAAAAAAAATGCGTAATTTTATGTTTACAGTCGAGCGTACATTGTCGTTCTTATAGGTAATAACTGCCTTACATTGAATCTCACAACTTCAGCGTCGATGCGGCACGTGTTAATATTAACCGATTGAGCTGAAATTTGTTATATTTTCATGTCTTATATAAAGGTACATTCTGGCAAATAATTTCTAAAAAATTCGAAAAAAAATTTTTTTCCTTATAAATAAGGACCACCCTAATATATATATATATATATATATATATATATATATATATATATATATATATATATATATATATATATATATATATATATATATATATATATATTACTGCCCATTGCAATATTTCTTTTTTTATAGTCAATTTCGTGTTCCATTTTGCTGAGCTACATTATTTACACATTTACAATATATTTATATTTACAACTACTATATGATTTTAATCAGGTTTATACTTTTGAATCAAGATTTAATGCGGATTTATTACTCAGTTTTGGCATTGTTGATCACGAGTATAAAGTTTTTCATATAAATCCATATCTTACCTCTTCCCTAAATACTAAAGGTGGGCAGTGTCGTTCTTTTTAATGATCCGTTCATCAGATGATCGTTCATTCTTTTGATCCGTTCATTCAACTCGTTCATTTGAACGACTTCGTTAATTTTTGAAAAAGTTGTAGGAGATCTCTCTGCACGACATGCTCACGTACATTCAAAATGTTTCATTAGACCAGTGATATTCTTTGAAGGAAAGATAACTAAAATCATCTAAAAGTAAGAAAATATGCCTATGAAAAATGAATCAAAAAAACTTTATTTAGATTTAGATGTATAAAGCAATTATAGTTTGTTTTGTAAGATAAATCTCGATGGCCGAATGGTAAGATATGTTTTCCATTTCAAAAATCGCAGGTTCCATTTCAGCATGTCAGAAAATTAAGTTATTAAATTTTTCATGCTACAGCCCTGTATATAAAATACCAATAATCCATGTTTAACGAAAAAAGTTACAACAAATGTGTCGGTAGCTCAGCCGGAGTACCGTGTAACTTAATTTAAAAAAGAGTCACCTAAAAATATTAGGGAGTTTCAAAATCATTCCACAGTACCGATGAGAACAGAAAAAAAAGCAAGACTATTTTAAATCGGGGAAAAATTAGACAGATGTAACCCTTACTAAAAATCTCTAGATATGGAATGTAAAATGAGCGACTTGGAAGTCGCCAAACAAGTTGAAAATAAAGCGAAATCAATATAGATGATAGTTGATAAGGATTGTTGTAAAGGGCGAAGCCAGTTTAGACTGGTCAAAAAAACCACTTTTTTTACGTCATAAAACATAAAATGTTAGTATGTATTATTGTATCATAAATATATGATACATTCTAACATATCAAATGTTAGTATGTATCATACATTCATGAAGATGTTGCCAAAATTTGAGTGAAAAATTCCGATTAGTTCCGATGCTATGAGCACTTAAGGTGACTGTGGAGATTCGAAAACGTTCACAGAATTTTTTATTTATCTCTCTCCCAAACGCGTTTTTCACTAAACAACATTTTTTCAACTGATGTGCATTCCAGCTCAAAGAGATTTTGATAAATAATTCTGAAAACTTGTGTGAATATTCTTGTTCAATTATACGCTATACGAACCTAACTCTTTGATGATATTACTAATAAAAATATTTTTTTTTAATTTCAAGAACTGAGAAAAAAAAAAGTTAGAAAAACGTAACATTGTGATCAAACACCTCAAAAACTTGCAATTTTCAACTTTTTTGATCACAATTTGGTTCATATTCTAGGGAAATATGTTGTTTACGAGAAAGAAAAAATGCAATGATTACAGGCAAAAATTGTGGTTTCAATAATGCTCACCAGCAACTACCCATGGACAGCAGCTTCTAACTCTACTGATTTTGGTGACAATGACTTCAAAAAATTACAATGGGTACTTCAAAATATGAAAAAAATATCCTCTTAAGTTTAAAGAAATTCTGATTTTTTTCCCTGTCAAAATAAATCACGAAAAACCCTAAAATGTCGACCTTCTAAACTGATCCCCCCCCCCCTCATAAAGACAAAAAAATTGCTAGAAAAGTCATAAAAGGTATCTGAATAAATAATTTTGGGATAGAAAGCGTGAGAAGGATTTTAGCAGGTGTGTAGGACAGGAAGTGAAATACCCAATCATTTTGTCATTCAAGCCCAAACAAGTTACATAAAACATTACTAATGGATACGTTATTGGAAAATTGCAAATTAACTGCAACGAGTTAAGTAAAATGATGAATAACGCAGAAAGTAAAGAAAAAAGACGATTTTATCTCAAGTGCATCAATACTTTGTTCCAAACTGCTCACCGTTCAAAAGAACGGTCGTTCATTTTTTTAAGTGAACGAATGGATCCGTTCATTTTAGGGATTCGTTCTTTTTGACCCGTTCATTCATGAAAGACACTTCTCTACTAAATACTAATCTACGGACTCATTAACCAATTCCTTTACTCTTTTAACAGCTAGTGCGTGAAGGAGAAACATTGAATGAATTATCAATAACATTTCAACTGTTTTTGAAAAACGAAATATTATTAACTTTACCAGAGCTAGATGGGAAGATATAGAAATATAAAAACTGATTTAAGAAAAGACCAAAAGTTATTGATTGATATTGTCAATGAAAAAAAAAAAAAAAAAACAAGTTTTGGCAGAGGCCTTACGGAAGTGTTCAAACTTGATAATATTTTATATGTTCATTATATTTACGAATATGTAAATTTTGGTGGGTATTCCAAATCAAGACTCCATGTTTCACTTTTTTCAGTCCAGCCTAAAGTTTATTACTAGTAACCGAAACATGAAGTAAAAATGATTTTGTCTTTCACATTCTAAGGTTTAAGGAGTTAGTTGCATTCTCAGTCAGCGATTTGTTAATAAATTAAAAACATTAAATCCTCCACACGTTTCACAAATTTCCAAGTTCCCCTGTTTCTCAGGAATATTGTTAACACATTTATTTTGCAATCATCAATGATCAAATCTAGCTTTTCTGCGAAAAATGCTCCAATATGTAGTGAAATGAATTCAGTCAAATGCTTACACTTGGGACGGTTTTGAGCTTTTACGTTTAGTCGCACATAAATCATATGTTTGCATTTAGAACAAAGTATTCTATTTTAAAGAAGAACTTCAGAAGTTTAACCCCAAGAGAAGGTTTAGATGTGTATATGTGTCTTTAAAAAATAAATCCCTTAAAATTTTGATTTTTTTTTCTTTGTATGCTGCACGAGATAACTTGGGACACTTATTAGCATTTTCAACATTTTTTTACAGCTAAAAAAAAAGAAAAAATAACATTAGATAGAACTAATACAGTAATGTGCACTTTCACAGATTTCAGAACGCGTGCAAGCCGCCGGAAATATTGCGTAGGGGAAGGTCGTGTACCTTGGACAGTTTTTTTTTTTCAACGATAATTTTTATCATGTTAACGCAATGTAAACCAAATGGTCGTTAAATCTACGGGTTCTGCTTGTTAGCTTTCTATTTATTTTTGAAATTTTGATTATGTGATGTTTGGAGATTTTTTTTCGAAAAAGTGATTTTTTGTCCAAGATACAATCAAGGTTGTACCTTGGGCAATAAATCAGTCAATCACTTCTTGTGATTTTGTCTCATATTGCAGCTAATAAAAAGTCATCCCATCAAAAGTAATGTTAAATAGGACCTCACCTCGCCTGTGAACCAGAGGTAGGTGAAATATTTTTATAACATCTGCAACTCTCACTCTACATACGTCTTCAATAGAATGTCATATAAAAAACATTTTTCTTTTTCGTAAAAATTTCACAGTTGTTTGGTCGTTGTGGTTAGCTTCGAGCACCTGGCACACGTAAAATGTGGGTACGTTTGCCGTCAAGAAAAATACTAGAACCCATTTGCCAATATGTTCTGCTTGATTAGTAACCTCCCCCCCCCCCCGAGTCTGTGCTTCCTGATCTTCTGCTATCAATTTCGTAAGATAATCTTCCATCTGGCCATCATCTTGTTCACTTGACGAACTGCACTTATCATTTTCTTCTTCTGAACTTTCCTCTTCATCCTTTTCTTTGATCTCTTCTTGTCACATTCAAGCTTTTTCTTCGTTTCTTGGTTTTTCTATTTCTTCTTCATACTGCATTTTCTGGCTTGTGAAGCTTTCATCAAGTCTTTTTTTTTTTTTGGCTGCATCGATAAGGATTCGTGATTTCCCCAGTTTTCCTCGTCCCTTTTTCCACTTGTACCTTGGGCATCCACTTACCCACCTGTTTCGGGTGCCCAAGGTACAAGCAAAATGTATGACCAAGATACAAGAGAGTGACTTTCAATATATTTTTGAAAAAAACACCAAAATGCTGTTACAAAATAGGAAACCCGATAGCACATCGTGAAACGCATATTTCAAAGTATAGAAATAATCTAGCATTGAATTTAAAAAAAAAGAACCTTACTAAAAAACACGGGTGATTGGGCGAGAAAAACTTACTTTCTATCCCTTGTTTCTTATATTACTACACAAAACTGAAATGCGACCGAAACACAGGAGCAGTGTTGCCACAACATGCATGTCAGTTTCCCCATGTTCACACGAATTTCCCTTCCCAAATGACAGAGTAGCAGGTGGGTGCCCAAGAATACTTGCATGCTCAAGGTACACGACCTTACCCAAAACAGCCTTCTTTATTCTTTTTTATGTAATGCTTCCGTTTCCCCCCTCTACATTTGAATGAATAAAAATGTTTGATTTGACAGAAATAATTCTTCACGTAGCTGATTTGTAACTCTCTATGATCCTTACATAGCTTCTTTTCACTCCTTCATAATGCATGAAATTCATAACAAATAAATCGGTCTGAAATATACTTTGAGATTCCATTTCATTTGATAGAGCTAAAATTTGAAACATTTTGCAAAACTCTTTTTGTTCATCGACGCATTTTGATCTCTCAACTAATGACAAACTTTCTGCCGAGTAACGGTATGATACATTTATTGTCATCAGAATATTCATCATTATTTAAGAAAACTTTTAAATTATAATACTTTCTCAATAATATTAATGCAGTTTATTTACACAACATTCTTCCTAAATGCTTTTTCAATCTTCATGTCAAAACTTTTAAGTGAGTCAAGTTTGAAGTCTATTTTTAATGTCTTAATAAGTTAAAACAAAAATAGCTACTGTCCAACCACAGATTGCATGGAATTTTCAAACGTCCAGATAAGACGAATCTATGTGAATAAGGGGGAAAAGTAAAAATTTGATATACGTATTCCGCTCATTTGAATGAGACTCTGCTTCTGCAAAAGCTGACACCGGTAAAAAATAGTAGATTCGTCCATTTCCGACTGTAAAGTGGATGTTTGTCTTTCCATACAATCGTGGTCAGACAGTAAGTGGAAATAAACGTGCACAAATAAAGCACATTTACATAATCGAAAAAACGTATGACAAAAATTTCCTTTAATGTTGCTCTATTAACGTTAGCAGCCCATAAAACTAACTAGTAAGCTGGATTTAGAATTAAGTAATATTTTTATGAGGACAAGTTAAACACAAGCATTTGTTTACAAAAAAAAAAAAAAAAAAAAACAGTATAGGAACTTTGTTCAGCTATATTTCAGAATGATTTTGAAAAACAAGGTATTTTTTAGTGCAAAACACACATAAGTGTCATAAAAATGTATTCCTACAAGTATTTATGTGTAATTAGAAAATAATTTGGTCCTTAGCTGTTAGCGTAAAACACGTGTTTTTGCCATTTTTCCTCAAATTTGTCCAATTTTTCTAAGAAATAATCTTTTGAAATCTTGCTTTTGCATTTTTTTTCATAGTTTTAAAACACATGTAGTTAAAAAATAACATTTCAAAAAATGTACAAGTTATTTTTCAAAAAAATGTTTTTAAGGTGCCCTTTACAAGATGTGACTATAATTTTGTCATTCAAAAAGTCCCGTCAATGAAACATCGCGCAGTGTACTGCATTTCGTTTTCGTAATACATCATAAAATGACTTCCTTTGAGGGAAAAAACTAATAAATAAAACAATATTATTCACAAGCGTCGAACTCCATCTGGTGCATCAAGCTCTATTTCTTGGAATATCGATTTATTGATAACCTTTAAGATGATCTAATGCACGAAAAAAAGTGACAAGAAATGAGACTACATGAAGCTGCTTTACACGTTGGGCAGCATTGCTAGAAAAACATTTATAAAGATTCCGGGAATGTTTTACTAGATGTCTTAAAGGCTGAACTCGTTGCGAGTTCAAAGAAAAGATTCAACAAGGTGTTTGAAAATTTGATAATTCTTTTAATAGAGTCATTTATTTGTTTCCTACCAAATTTATTTTAAAAAATCATTTGAAGCACACAACTATAGGTAGAAAAATGTTGTTATCTATTGATTCAACGATACAAGCGCAACATCAATACATTAACAAAGCTAATACTTTTTCTTTGTCTCCTGGTGCAGTGAATCGGAAGTCCTCCCCAAGTGTGATAGGACTTTTTGCCTCGAATTTAGAAACTTGTGTGAAATTCCGTCCGAAATTTAAATAAAAACAAATACGAATTGAAAATAAAAAGAACTTTAACTTTTTTTTTTTTTTTTTGCAGTCCTGGATCTAGGAGAGCTCCATGACTGGAGGAGAGGAGGGTGGAGGAGATCCTGGGACATGTGCTGTTTTAATAGAATAAAGCAAAATCTGCAACTGTCTCATTAAATGATTTTCAATTATTTTCTGGACAGCAGCTCAAATGCATAAAGGTATGGTTACCATATTTCGTCTTCGTACACTGTCTCCCTAAATTTCTCTGGTTTAACACTAGGTATCCCTGACGGTGATGTTTTTTGCTTCTTGTGATTTAGGACCCTATTTTTATGGGGAAATTGCATGAATTTAGCCTATTGCGTTGGCGTTTTGGAGCACTTATTCTTAGACTAAGGTTATTCTTCTTCTACACATTCAGAATGCATTAAATGATGATAAAGTGTACCGTAGTCAACAAAAAGTACCATATCTCATTAAATAAAATGATTTCTTAAGTAAGTAAGCAACAAGTTTTTGATTTAAGCAAATATTAAAATGCCTCGCAGTTTAACAATTCAATAATATTTCACACCATCTCAGTACTCCAGCTGCGACTTTCATTTAGAGTTTCATCAGTTGCTTCAGAAAAACTGTTCCTAAATCTCAAATATCGTTAGCTACATTTGTAAACCATGTTCATGTCACTATCTCAACACAGAAATTATTTTTTTTTCATTCATTTTACAAAAAACAAGTATTAAAAAAAATTATTTGTTTTTAGCAATCATGAGTTGCGATAGGACCCTTCCATTCAAGAGAGATAAAATGAAGAGAGTGAAGACTTTCATTTATTAAATCAAGACCCTAAGTAACGTAATTGATTTCAAAGCAAAGCACTGGAAGAAATCAGGTTTCTTTTGCTTGTTTCACGCAAAACGTGCCAACCATTCGTCGTTGTTGAGTCACGTGACAGGGGGTTTTAGGGTTAACTTTTGCTAAACCCATGATTGGAGTTGTTACCTCCATTTTAATTCCTGCTCTAAGGACCCTACTCCTTGGGTTTATTGTTTTTACAAACGACTCCCGTATCCCGGAATCGACTTCATTTATGTCCGATTCCCCTTCGAATTTACATAATTATCTTCAAACAAAAACAGCACCCACTACAAAACAAACTCCGGCGAGCAAGTCTCTCCATCTGGATGGTTGCGTCCATGCACTCCGGTAAAAAGACCTTGAGCATGTCCCTCCTTCTGAATGATGGCGTCCATGTACTCTGGTAAAAGGATCTCGAGCATGTCCCTCCTCTTGGATGAGGGCGTCCATGTACTTTGGTAAAAGGGTCTCGAGCATGGTCCTCCTCCTGGATGGTGTGTGTGCGTGTGGGTTTATTCGTGCGTGTTGTCGAGTGTATGTGTTTTGATAAGCGCGCCTGCGCGTGTGTGTAGAATATGGGCGCCACCGTCCATGTTCAGCCAAAAGAAGTATCAACCAACAGAATGAATTCACTACCAAAGAATAAATCCCCCCCCCACACCCAACGTTGTACTGACAAGAGACGCCGAATGTGTTCGGAAGGCAAATACTGTGTCAGAAGTTTTTAAATTTCAATGAAAGCGGCATTGCATTTCTGGAGTCCTGGTTGGCCGACTGAATAAGCTTCTGGATTTAGGTCAATTCGTACTAGATATGAGCCCAGGTAAAAGAGTTTGATTGAAAAGGCTCTAGTTCGGTTCCAAGGAGGGTCTAAATTTGCTTGTTTGGCTTCAGAAGTGCAATAGCGTTTCCTTTGGAATTTAAAGCTTTGGCACAATGTTTGCTTTCCTGATATCGTTCGCGTCTCTTGTTAGCAAAATGAAAAGAGGGGGGGGGGGTATTCTGTGTTGTGAATGCATTCAGTTAGGTGACACTGCAATACAACAGCAAAAACAGCGTAAGAAAGTTTAATATCAAAGGAGAAACGATTGCTTTTCTGGAGCTAAATTAGAAACTTTGGACTACCATTGCGGCCAAACTAGAGCCTATGTACTCAAACTGCTTCACCTGGGTTCATATTTTAAGCGAATTACCCTAAATCCGGAATTTTGTCGAGATCCGTGACCCTCAACGTCGTGCCGTTTGGTAGAAAGGTATTAAGGATTTGCTCACATAACCTCAAAAGACAACTCTATTCTTTTCTACTGTAGCACTATATATTTCATACGAGTGGAATACTGACAGGTGTGCAAGCACTCAAACAGAACTCGTCAAAAAGTCCCAAATTAGAGTACTGTCCCAAGTATGGGCACTTGACCGACATATAAGTTAAATATTTTATTTCACTTTAACTTATTCACTAAATATAAAAAATTAACTTAGGTAAAAGATAGTTGGGCTCTGTTTTATATGCCATCTTTCTCTCTATTCTAAAGTTTAACAATCACATGAAAACATTTTTTTTTTGTTTTTTTATTTACTTATTTGTTTTCATTTTATACCACCACAAATGTTAAGAGGTTTTTTTTTCTGCAAGAAAACAATGGTATTTTGTTCTTTATCTTTGCTTTTCAAAAGCTGATTTCCCCATTTATTTTTTTCTATTTCAGTATTATTACTGTTTTCTTCTTATTGTTTTGTTCATCTGAAGTACTATGTTAGTACAGTTTAATGGACAGTAAAAGGTATTAAATACGTCTAACTTTGTCTGGTAACTTTGTCATCAGTCATGCCATGAAAAGAAATAGAAGGCGTCCAGGAGAAGCCATTGGAACGATAAAAAGAACTTTTCTCGGCAGTGATTGATGACCATAGAATCTACCTGTAGAAAAACTCGGGCTTTTAGTAATTTTCTCGGAGCGAGCTTCTATCTGTATGTTACCATTTTTGTAAAGATTGATGAAAGTTTAAGAGTCTGCAGCAAAGAGATTTTATGGCCTCAATACAGGTCTCTGCCCTTATATTTCCTATTTTAAATATTGATATTTTTTACCCTGTGGACATAGAATTTTTTGTTCAGCTCTCGTCGGTGGTTCTCGAAGCTGTCACTATTGCTGTTTCGGGAAGTCTCAAACTTACTTTTCCATTTCTTTATTTGGAGTGAGAGCAAAAACATTTCTCCTAATTGGAGGCAAAACTCATGTATTTATCATTTCAAAGTAGTATAAAAATATATTAATGAAATAAAAAAGTTTTGAAGTACCATGTTTTTAAAATGAACAAAAAAGTATCAAATAATTTGTCTTCGTTTCACAGTCTATACAGTTTTAGAATTTCTTCCAAATTGTCTGGAAAATTTGTGATTATAAGTTTTTTTTATAGATATCAAAAAAATTATTTGTGACTCTCGCAGATTGCACATGTGTCACGATATGGATGGTGATCTGCCGATGTTTATGAAACTATGCAAAACAAACAATAATTCAACCATAATTAACAAAATTTTCAAACCAAAGGGGGGGGGGGGATCGCCTTATTTTCGGATACATCTGTTACTGCTAGTCTTCACGACTTTTTAACCGACTTTTAAAAAGGATGTTAAGCATTTGTCTGCGGATTTTTATGTATGTTACCTGATTACTCGAAGACACCTGGACCGATTTGAAAAAAATATTTAGAGTTGTATATTACGCTGTCGGATTCACTCAATTAATTTCAGTGGATGTCGGATTTGTACTGGATACAATATATTGCTTTGCTACCTGCTGCTGTAATTGTCTCGCAAAAAAGAAATTTCGGTCAATATTATTAGGCGAAAAAAAATTAATGCAATTTTCTCGATTAAAAGAAGGAGAAAGTTCATGTTTCATAAGCACATAAACGAGTTGAAACAAAACTCGAAGATGTACTTGTTTTTTTGTCAAAAAAAAACACAATAAAAAGGAAGAGAAACTTATAGTTCTCAAGAATAAGGTAAGTAAAAGAAACTAAATCTAGGCCAAGTTTGCTGCGTGACAAAAGGGACACTTTATCATTAACGGAATGTCATTCCGAGGGGAAGGCTGGGAAACTGTTTCCTAAGACAATTCATTACGTGATATCGAGCCAAAGTTTGTATCGGATATATTTATTGCTGATAAAAATACTTTATTCCTTATATTTCTGTTTACGTAATTGATTTGTAGAATTGCTTAGCAATGAAATTCGGGAGAGTAACGTTCTGTATTAGTTTCAATATTTTTAAAGGAATCATGTATTTCAGAAAAGCATCACTACATTGAAAGTTACTAATATATTCAATGAAAAAAAGTCACATTAAAACATATCAAATTAATGATAATAAACAGTTTTTTGTTCAAATATCATGCTTGCCCTGCATTTGTATTCGTGTTCATTAGGGTGGATAGAAAAAAATGAAAATTCGAATCTTAATTTGGAATACCCACCAAAAGCTGTGCATGTGTAAGAACAATACACATGTAAAATATTATCAAGTTTGAAGAACTCCTCGAGGGTCCTACCAAGGCTTGAACTTCGCCAAAAATAGGAAAAAATGTCAATTTTCCAAAATTTTTATGAAAATAATAAGGTTTAAAATTTTTGTTATGATACGGTTAAAATGCTTCCTTTGAACACTGTTTTTAGGTATCTTCACAATTATTTACAGTCTTTGCACCATTAAGTTCGCTCATAAGCCGTTAAGTTTCGCGAAATTAACCAAAAACTGACTTTTTTTTAAGCTTTTTTGCACATTGCAATATTTCTTCTTTTAAAGTCTAGTTTTCTTTTTTACAACGCCTGTACAGAATACAGTTTTAAACGGAAGTGAAGTTAAACTTTATTACATTAACAGCCCAGCATTCACTAAAAACAGGTGACTGCATTTCGAGTTTCCATTCTACCTTTTCCATCTGCCGAGTCACATGTATTAAGTATAATTTATTACTCATTTTACATTAGAAGTAAACTATCAAAATGATTTAGTTGTATTAACTAAAAAAACATAGAGAGAAGTGCATTGGTTACAAAGAATGTATATTTACTCACACACAGACGCTCTGACATATAAGCATCAATATTTCACGAAATGAGGGACTTGAAAAGTATCAGTTAGTTAAAGCCACAGAAAATAGTAGTTCATCACATCCATTCATGAAACCTCTTTGAAATCATTTTTTGATTCAAATGATGACATGATACTTCGAGATTTGATTTTTGCTCTTATGAAGCCATCTCTTGCCGATTGACTAATCAGAAACAAAGAAGCTTCTGTAACCATATTAGTACAGCGTTCCACCACCTGAGTGTGAGAGGAGAACTAAACGAACGCAAAATTGGCGTTGGTGTTTTCAATCTATTGTTGAAGACTTTAATTAGATATGCCAGCTAAAATAAGAGAGGGGTGGCAGTTATTGCACATTCTTGCCGGTTGATAACATCATAGCAGTCTGATGCATTAAAGTTAATCCTTGAATTATAGAATTCTCTTATTTCTTCATGAACAGAAGCCACTTGTCTGGCCTTCAAAATCTTCGCAAAGTCAGTTCTCTGATGTACTTCGTTCATCAGTGATAACTGTTAAGAGAGTATTTTCCGGGTGGCAAAAATAGACATTTCGTTGAATGACAGGATCAATAATTTTTTCCGATTTTCACTTACGTAACGAGATGCAGTAATAATACTGATGAGGAACAGCAAAGTTTTGTTTCAATTCCAGAAGAAGAAAAATTTGCAACGGTTATATTCCCGCCAACAGAGCCATCAACATTTTTTGGTGTTGATGTCACTTCAAAAGTGGAACAAATGAAGCTTTCTCTGCCAACACTATCAAGAGTGTGCTACCAATATGGCATTTCTGACAGATGTGCGATGTGCTGCAGCATTTGCTTCTGAAACATTACAGGATTTTCGTACTGTGTCAAATAATTATCGCTCTAAAGTCGTTGATAGGAATAAAATTCGAAGACAGCGACAGAAGTGTCACAGGTGTCACAGACGAAGTACGTGCTTCTCTTCAAAACCTGCAAACTAGAAGCGAAAGGGTTTGAAAAGTACATTTTTCGATAGCCGAAAAGTCAAAACCATGGCAAAAAGAAATGATTGGAGACAGGTACCATAGAAGAACCATAAGCGAGGAATCATTGGTTGAAAAATCCAATTCTCTTTATTTGGGTCATGTGACGCCAACTTCTGGAACGGGAAAACATATCGCGACAGCAATTTGATTTTTTGAACTGAAATTTTGTTTAACCCGTAAGGATCTTTTAGCTTTTGGCTGTGATGGCACGGCCACGAATACCAGAAAAAAAGAACGGTGCAATTGCGGTCATAGAGAATAAAATTGGACATCCTGTCCCATGGTTAATACAATTGGTGCATACGAGCAGCCTTTGCGTCACCTGTTCACATTACTTGATGGTAAAACTGCTGGTCCATGTGAATTTTCGCAGGACCAATAAGTAAATTGCTAGACAGGTGCGACAATTTACCACTGGTCAAGTTTGAAGTAATTACGCTCCTTGTCGTAGGTGCTGAGCTGTTAATATAATAAAGTATAATTTCATTTCTATTTAAAACTGCATTCTGCAGAGTCATTGCAAAAAAAATCGGACTTTAAAAGAAAAAATACTGCAATGTGCAAAAAGGCATGAAAAAAGTCAGTTTTTGGAAATTTCACGAAATTTTACAACCTTATGTGCGAACCTAACACTGCAAAAAATGTAAGTAATTTTGAAGATACATAAAAAGCGTGTTAAAAGGAAACATTTTAATGGTATTAGAACAAAAATTTTAAACCTTATTATTTTCATAAAAAATTTGGAAAATTGACATTTTTCAAACTTTTGGAGAAATTCAAGCCTTGGTAGGACCCTCAAGGATTTCTTCAAACTTGATAATATTTTACATGTGTATTGTTCTTACACATGCACAGCTTTTGGTGGGTATTCCAAATTAAGATTCGAAATTTCATTTTTTTCGATCCACCCTAGTGTTCATATGTCCCCCAGACTTGTTCATATGAGAGGGACATGTGAACAATAAAGACATTTTTTTTTTATTAATACTATAAAATATTTTTTTTTTTTAATCTCCAGAACTTCCATGATACAGAGAAAAAAAACTAGTCAATCATTGGGACACTTTTGCGCCGATAAATTGATAATATTTTCTGAAAAATTAGGAAAGGAAAAAAATTGTTCACATATTCCCTATATTTCTCATCTGTGGTGAAACGTACAGAATACCCCTCTGTTGCATTTCCCCGATGCTGTACAGTAACGAGTGAAAACTTCATCTCAGAAGCAATTTCAAATTTTGCTGTTTTCCTCGCCATTTGTGAAGCATATCTTCATTTTTAAGACGTTGGGAAAATTCGCTTGATGATTTTTTTTTACTTATGCGCCGAATATAGTATTCTTAAAAATCGCATGAAGATCACTACAGACTATGTAAGACAGTTTTATTTCATGTACTTTGGCCCGAAACTAGTGACCGGGGTAAATCGTGGGCTCTTCATCAAGTTTGTGGGGATTGTCTCAATGATCTACACTTATGGTTCACAGGAAAGAAGACGGATTTATGATGAGGAAACCAAAAAATTAATCCAATGATTGTTTTGGTCAACTTCAAAAATCAAAATACGTTCATCGTAAATGTACCGTATACCGAATGTAATCCTTCTAAATTCCTCCTGATCTGATTCAGTCTGATCTGACTACCAAAAAAAAAAAAACTATAATGTAATCGCCTCTGCTCATTCAAATTAAGTGTAATGGTGCAATGTAGCACTTTGTCAAGGCAATACCGAAAGCTGACGATTGTGTCAAATACTTGTGTAAAAGGTTTCCAGGTTTACCCGAAGCTAAACTGACAAGAGATTTTTTTTTCTATTCAGAAATCTACATGCTTATAATTTAAAGGATAAAGAGTTTGAGACTGGCATGACAACGAAGAAAAAGGGTTGGACATTTTCCAAACATGGGGCGGGGGCGCTCCATAACTGTCCTAAAGTTACATTTCCTTCTTCCGCATGTGGACTTTTACCCAGAAAATCTAGGATCTTTCAGTGACGCGCAGGTTGAAAGGTTCCTTCAAGACGTCAAAGATATGGTGTGCAAATATCAAGGAAGATAGACAGGATCATGCTCATCGACTACTGTTCGATGATAAGAAGCGATAGACTTAAGATTAAGCATAAAAGGAAGTCAACTAGAAGTCTTAAAGCGAAAAAGAGCACGTATATAGCAAAACAAAAAAGAACAATTTTGCTTTGACCAGTGTTGTTTAAAATTTACGTCAAACTTTAATGCACATTATTTTATCCCCATGGACAGTTGTCCATTTTGCACCATAATGAAAACAGATTAAAGTAGCACGTTGGAGATTTCCTTCTACAAACTGCACCATAATTCGATGAGAAAAGTTTAAACTCAAAGAAAACTTAACGGTTTTTCTTTCTACTAGAGTTGGGTCGGGCATCCTGGCAACAGTGATCTTCATCCATTTGAACCAATAAAAATAATTGATTGCTGATAAATCAATGCGCGAAAAATCAAAGTATCACCAAGAACAGGTTATTTTCTATTTATCTAAATGAAGAAAAAATACTGTTACCAGATAATACATGGAAACAGTGTTGTTCCTATCAATTTTTCTGAGGGAATACTTCCAGTAATCCACTACGCACAATTTGTGCATGTGATCATATACATAGTATGTCATAGTATGAAAATTTATGAAGCTTGAGGGTATACACTATAAGTCTAAACAATGTTTGAGAGTATACGGTGTATATGGAGTATAACCCTATGGGAATACCACTACATGAAAAACTGTTCGAGAAATTCTTTTCGATCGAGAATTTCAACAAAAATAGAAATCAATTTTATAAAATATCCTGACGTGATGAAAAACAGTGTAGGTAATTTAAGAAATTAGCTCTCCAAAAACCATAAAGATCAGCGAAAACTTATTTTGCATTTTAAAAGAAATTTTAATGTCGCAGGCCTATGTTACTGTAAAAGCACTTATTTTCGCGACCTGTAGGGGAAACCCGGGTAACGTGGATACCTTAAGCTTTTCTTGATTATTGTCGTTTAGTTGTAACTTTAGAAATTGAAACAAATGTTTGTAATCAGTCTTCATTTATTGCACTTGCGTAATGCAATAACAGTTGTCCTTAAAATTAATTACATTATTAGATATAAGAACAGTTTTCAACAATGGCATGAATATCCACTTTGCCCAACACCCCGAGTAAAGTGGATTCGTTACTAGGGCAAAGCGAACAGCAATATTATTTGTCATGAAAATAAACATTAAAAATAAAATAACCATCGAATATTAAAGGAACATATCCAAAAAACATTTTTTTTTTGCTACAATGCTAATTATTGTAGTTATTGCAAACAAAGAAATTAAACTTAAAAATAAAATAAACGTAGAAAATAAAAGGAACATATTTAAAAACATTTTTTTGCTGCAGTGCTAATTATTGTTGTTATAACAAACAAAGAAACTGAACTTAAGAATAAAATAAGCATCGAAAATTAAAGGCTCATATTAAAAAGCATTTTTCTACAGTACTAATTATTGCAGTAATTATTGTAACAAGCAAAGACTTTTTCAAAAAAAATTCAACATCCAAAATTTAGGAGCATATTAAAAAAAAAAAAACATTTTACTGCTACAATACTAATCATTGCAGTTATCACAAACAAAATCATTACCATTTTCGAATGCTGAACACTCTTTATGACACCACTCAGTACAAATATGACATTGTATCCTGTTTTCCATTGACTGATCAGCTTCTTCAATGAACATTTCATCACAGAACCTTACATCATCAAATTTCTTTACTTCCTTCTTATCAATCTCTTATGCAGTCTTATGTTTTGTAGTAGAGATTTTTGATTAGCCTTTTTTGTATTTGGTCTTTTTAATAGTCTTCTGAGAAGCTTTAGTCGAAACATCATCTAGTCACTTCTTGACAGTCTTTTTTGATTTTTCAAATTTTTGTCTTTAATTGTCCTAGATTGGAGTACTTGCCTGGAGTGTAGATCTCTGTAGTTTTTAGTTACGTTTTGTTATTGGTTTTACAGCCTGAGGAATAGGTAGTAAAACTGAAGAACTGTAGTAGTTCGTAGAACTTTCAGGTTTGGGTGAAGGAACATCATTGCCTTGGACTTATTCTGTTGTTTCAGATCCCATGGGAGTATAAGGACGGTCTTCAATGGTAATATTGTCTTGAGATCTTATTATTGAAGGACTTCTAGGTTCGGATGAAGTGACGTGTCATGACCGGGCAAAGTGAATATGGTATTCACTTTGCCCAATCCGCTATGCCCTTCAGGTACATTTTTGAGGTTACTAAAAATTACTAAAAAACCATAGCATCTAAACTCGTCGTCTACGGGTAGTTGAAAGCTACGTAATTGTAAATCAAATCCCGCTCATAACAAAGAGCATGTGACAAATAGTATTAAAATTATAAATGAAACACTAACCTTTGTAAACTAATATTTTTTTCCCCAAAACATACTTTATTCGCTCACTGGCGTCGCGTGAGGCGAACTTGTCCCGACGTGTTTGCCGCACACGGAGTGGCAACAGGCGACAGTGGCTATGACAACGCGGCTGCCGGCCAACTAATTATGTGGGAGTAATAGCCAAAATTCGCTTTGCCCGGGGTATCCACTTTAGCCGGGTTTCCCCTAATTTTCGCGAAAAGGAAGATGTCGGTGACTTTGTGATTCGAAAATTTTGCAAATCTTGTATTAACAGAACCGAAAGTTGGAGGAACAAGATAGTTTGCGAGGTTAAAATTTTCGCGATTACGACGGGCACGCGAAAATCGCGAAAATTAATGCCTCATGAGAATAAGTGCTTTTTACAGTATTTTAAAGTGGAAAGGAAAAAGGTTTGGCTGTAGAATAGGGTCTGGTGGGGTAAAGTGGTCATAAAATTGTAGGTTTTCAACTTAGGTAGATAATAAATACAATAAATCTTCAACATTTTTGTTTAACCCATTCATGCCGGTTGGTACAAAAACATACCAACCGGGAAAAAATTATAATTCGTCCTCACATGATGCTATCTCCCCAATAGATGTACATTTTACATAGTAAATAATCACAAAAAGGGAAAAAATATGTTTACTGTATCTTTGTTAAAAACGGTCGTAACAGTAGGCTTAAAACTTGAATAAATCATAACTCCAAAAGCATTCGTCTTCCGTCAAAAAGTAAAATGCAAGTTTTGCATGTATTTTAGTAATTTCAAAAAGGTTTAAAAATTGTACCATAATTGTAACAGTGTATTTGATGCAGATATACTTTTAAAACGTTGTTTTTATCTTTGTTTCGTGTTATGAATCCTCTTTTACTTTCAATGGTAGAAAATTGTACCAACCGGCGAATATGAAGTCACTGTCTTGCTTCGGGCAAATGAAGTGTTTAATCTAAAATTTGTACAAATAAGTGATATTTTTAAAAGATTTTTTAAGTATTTTAGTAGTGTTGTTAATTTATTATGGACGTCATGGACGCAAAAAGCTGATAAGAGGAAATTCGATTAGATTTGAATATAAGCTGTGGGTGTTATTCTCGTAATACGGACTTATATTTTTTTCGGTACCATATTGCGTCACCTAGACGAATTGGTGTAGCATAAAATATTAGTATTGGTATAGTATTTGTATAGTATATTGGTATAGTATGGAAAAACAATAAGAACCTAAGTACCAGAGGAAACGCATGCCATTATGGGCAATTTTTTACTTTTATTCCTGTGCTAAATGATATTCTTTCAACTTATACATTGAAAGAGTATACAAATGTATGTTCCATTGGGTTCAAGAAATGAAATGAAGAAATACACACACAATCAACCAAGAACATCATGTGGTAATGCTGCAATAAAGATGATGCAGTAAAATGGAACGGCAATACTGCAGTAGCAATTACAAGCAATAAAGTATTCAGGACATGATGTGAATCAAGCAGTAAATGAGATGCTTTTGAGAAAAATAATTTTATTATTCCAATATCGTAGTTATTGAAACACATAGCAAGTGCATCTGTCGGATAGACCTTTTTGATCCGTAGAAGAATACGGTATTAGAAATTGTTGCAAAAAAAAATAAAATGTGGAGGTCACTTTTTTTTTGGGGGGGGGGCGATTTCTGCAAAGTGCTGTAAAAGAATGGCGAATGTTCCAGACTTTTTGAAAAGAAGATTCGCTATTCATTCCGAGAAGATTGTGATGCATAAATATTCGGTTAAAAATATATTCAATTCGAAATTTTACTACATTTTTAGTATCGATTTTTTCAAGTTCATATTTCATAAAATTTTATTTTACAAAATGAACACATTTCTTTTTTCTTTTGAAATAAATGAAAGTGTAATTAGAAAACTCTTTTATGTAAGTGTAAGTAATATTCTACAATTATAAATAATTATAAGTGGTAATCAATGCAATTATTGCAATCAAACAATAAATGTAAAATTTGCAAACAAAATGTGCTCACACCATACAAACGCCGGTTGGTAGAAAAATCTATCATAAAAATAAAAATAGAAAATTTGACGGGAAAAATTAAATTTGTATATAATGCACTTACTAGACATAAAATAAATAAATACTAATAAAATTATCAGTTTATTGTTTTTTTCGAAACCGGCATTAATGGGTTAAGTATTACTGTATCGTGATTAATCGTTTTAGTGTTTAGAAGTATCCTATCTATAAGGATGTTTCTATGCGTAACTTATTCAATTTAAATTATTTTTCTTTATCTTTTATTAAGATGAAAAATGTTAACGTTTAGTTACCAAATGAAGGAATTTTTTCGTTCGTCAATTTATCTGACCATTTCCATTTGCTATAAATCACGAACTTCGTTTTTTATTGACTTTCATTACAGTTTAATTACTGCTGCGTTTCAAATCGACCTACCTAATTAGATAAAATTCATTTTTTGCTCTACTAATCCACTTTGAAAATTACTTCTTTTCCTTCTGTTTCATATATATATTTTTTGATTAATTGCATGGCTAAAACAGCCTGCTTTCGAAACAAAGATTTTATGTACGTAATTTAAACTTTTATTTAGTTTTGGAAAGAAACATGGCTTCTGAATGGCATAGTTTTGAATATTTACCTTAGTTGGAAAGAAACACTGGTTTTGAAGTAAAAATAATTGTACTAATATACATTTTCTTAACAGTTATCAAAGTACAACTATCTTAAAACGATAAAAAATTGTAAGTACTGCATTAATTTGTACTATTGTAATGATTCTTAAGGTTATTAGTCATGAACTTGCAGGGGAATGTAGGGCAAAGTGAAATGTTAAAGATGCAAAATGAACCGATTGAAAATTCGTTTTGAAAATTGTAGTACGTAAAGAACGTTTTATTTTATAACTAGTGGTACCCGCACGGCTTTGCCGTGAAGGTACCACTAGTTATAAAATTAAAAAGGTTTTTTGGTTCTCCTGTATATTTACATACAATGTATGGTGAATTTTCTCGCCAATTGGCTTGGTTACGGTTTCACGTAATGATAATTTCGTTTTTTTCTCGTCCATCTAATGAGAATTTTGTTCTTAAAATTAGAATAGAAAAAGAACCACATCGAATTTTCGAAAAATTGCTTCGAGGTGCACACCCCCATGCTACAAACTAACTTTGTGCAAAATTTCATGAAAATCGGCCGAAAGGTCTAGGCGCTATGCGCGTCACAGAGATCCTGACAGATTTTCAGCTTTATTATTAGTAAAGATAAAACATTCATTGAAATAGTATTTGTTTGCTTTTGCCAGAAAGTTTGAGCAAACAAGCTTCAAAAGTTTTTTTGACATTTCTCACTTTCTGTTTTCGTGGGGCTAAGTGAAAAATAGAATTTTTTTTCTAATGAAATATTTTCTACTTGATTATAAAAAATATTTTTGATCAAATGAATCAGTAAATAAAAGGTTGAATGAATAAATGAAAAGACAACAAAACAAAAAAACGAATGATTAAAGCAGTTAATTACTTAATATGTGAAAAAAAATAAATGAGTGAGTAAAAGATTGAAAGAATCATAAAATAAGTGAATGTATGAACAAGCAAGGGAATTACTAAATGAAGGAATGTAAATGAATCATTTAATAAATGTATACGTAAGTGATTAAGTAAATGATTGAGTCAGTAAACGAAACTATTTACTTTGCCCCATCTACTTTGCACCACATGTACTTAACTAATTGTACAAAACATTTAAAATAAGCTTAATCCCTATAGATTAATAAAAAGTAAGGTTAAAGAAATTGTGAAAGGAAGCCTCTGACGGGGCTTGCGTACAGGAGACCCCATAGCAGCTACAGCTTTGATATTTTGAACAAAGAGACTTCGAACTCCGGGGAAGTGAACCTGGGATTTTATATTTTAAATTTTGAATCATGTAAATTGCCTATTAAAAGGAGAAAAGCTTTCCCTAACCCCTTCACATCTGATGTAGCTCGAAAGAGATCTTTTTTCTGAATCAAATAAAGCTTGTTCCAGTTTCTCAATTAATTAAAACAACATACGTAAGAGTTTCTATTTTAGCGAAAAGACCTAAACTGAACTCAATTGAAGCCCGGAACTAAGAGCACATTATATTATTAGAGACCACGAATTTGAAAGCGGCTTTTCAAACGTACAAAATTGCAATTTTGCAATGCTCAGAAGCCTCTTAGCACCTATAGCTGTGCAAGTTGGTACAAGTTAGCTTGAAACTCGGGAAAGGGGGCTTTTGAAAAAGCATTTTTTTTTTTTAAATTCCTCGGTTATGCATATTTCTATTAAGTTCTTTTTGTCTTTGAGTGAGAGCGGGATTGTGTACTTATTATGAACTTTTTACTTAAATTCCATTTTCTACGGCAGACAGAGGGGGATTTTCATTTAGTTCGAAAACGGAACTCGTAACGTGTTTTTATTTTATTTATTTTTATTTTTATTTTTTTAATGATTTTTTGTCATAGATGATTTAAATCCTTGTGAATCAAATAAGATTGCGAAGCAATCTTCGCGGGTTGATGAGCGCAAATGAGCAGGGAGCGGAGCCTCTAGTATTAATTTATTAAATACTGCACCAAATATTAGAAGGTTTCAAGCGATGTTTAAAATGTTAATAATACGAACTTTATCATTTTATAATACCAAAATAATTTTTGACTCACACCAAAATACTACAATTTGAGTAGCAATTTTTGAAACTTTGCGTGTATTATCGTATGCTTTAATCTTCGGCTGCAGTTTTTTCCTGACTGGAGTAGACTACATGCGCTACTACATAGTTAAAATATTACCAGATAGTTGGCGCTAAAAGCAGAGTAAATATTTCACCATTTCACTTTGCCCCGCGATTTCACTTTGCCTCACACTCCCCTAAATTGCCAGAAATGTCATACCAATCATTCTTGGAGCTTTTATATCATCGGCAATACGGAGAGCAATTTTGCTTTTGTCAAGTTTAATTGCTTATGTATGTAGTTGCTGCGTAAAACGAATCAAATACCCAAGTTTTTCAAAAGCAATGCTAAATCCTTTTGGCAAATAAATAAATAAATAAATAAATAAAAACCCAAGTTAATGAACGTTCTTCGCAAACGTTATTCCTCAGTTTATTTTTGAGACCGAAAAACATAAGTTTTTATTGAGATATAACCACTTTTACCCTTGATGCTATATTTTGTGCGCTAATAGTATGTTTTTCCCTTATTTTTCGCTGATTAATAAATGTTCACAAGTTGAACTGAATCTATTGTCCTTATACTATGTTTGTGTACTAAAACTATGTTTTTTAACTTATCTCCAATTTTCACCAATAAATAACAATGTTCAAGGTTTAAACTAAAATTCACTATGTGCACTGCATTTGATATTTAGTTTCCAGACATGCATAGAATTATTTTACCTTAAATTCATTTTTGCCAATTTTAAACATTATTACTAAGGAAAAAATCATTAAAAAACAATTTTCTTTGCAATGGATCCTAGATCAATTTTCCAAAACATCAGCTTTCCTAGAACATTATTGACTACTTACCGCGAGTTTCTCCGAATGGGATATCGTTAAACAATTGCCCTATTCCAGCTGTAGCACCTTTCACAACATTCATAAATTAAAGTGAGCATTGACAATTTACCTAAAAGTTTTACATTTGCTGATCAGAAATTATCAGCTTCACTCTTAATATTGCAATTACACGAAATAAAGTTCATTGTGTTAATGTGCAAAACACTGCCTTAGATGAGGAATCAAGTGCAAATATTCTAGTAAACGTGGAAATATAGTCATTATGGTGAATGATTTGAAAAAAAGATGGAAAGGTAATAAAATAAAATAATAATAAAAAAAAAACAGCATGCTGTTTAGAGTTCCTGAAAACTATGGAATTGGTTTCCTGGTGTTTAAAAGGGCAAAAGTTTCTTAAACGAAATCTACCAGCTTCGTCAGTTAACAACGAGCGTGATATCCTAATGGAGGTCAATTATAAACGTTACCTATCCTTTTTATCAGCAAGGAATCCTCATTTTTTTAGAAAAAGACTTTTATTATTCAAAAAATGACAAGGGACGCATTGTTATTCTTAAAATGAGGTTTTGATTTTTAGTTAAAAGTCAATTTTAAAAAGTAAAAAAAGTTCACAACTTTAACAAAATAATGAAACACTTTTTTTTTTTTTAATCATGGAACTTTTAGTCCATATGCGATCTTATACTTTTCTGTAGTGATTTTAAGCTTGATTTCTTTTGCAATATTCTTGTACAGTTGGAAGTCTTAAGAAAAAAATTGTAGTTAGTTTCACTTTTCATTTCATTTTTTAAACATTTACGCAACCTTGAAACTCTTCTATGCTCCTCTGGAAGGGGGAGATTAAAGAACAAGAACCACTGCTTGATAAGATTTAAAAGCAAATAAAGATTTCTTTGTGTGAGTTAGCGCTCATTTTTAAATGTGCTGTCACTCATAGCTTTTATGCTAGCAGAGACTCGTTTGTGAAAATCATTTGATAATACAATTTACTAGGTATTATTATTATAATTTTTTTTTATTTTGTGGCAACATATATTTTCGGGTTCACTTTCTTCCGCAGCGATGACGCAAATACAATGACAAAAATCATATAATACCTCTTCTGATTCATTTTAAAGTTTCGGTGTTTTTTACTCCATTGTTCTAGAATTAAAAATTAATAGAGATTGTATGGGTCTAGTTAAAAAAATAAGTAACAAAACAAATTCTAACAGTTTTGCAGTCATTTCGAGACTTTACTGGTGTGAAACACTTTGACCATATTCAGAATGTCTCAAAATTTTCAAATACACTTTTTTCGGGAAAACTACCTGCAAAGGGTAAAATTGCAAGTAACAAATCGATTCTGAAGCACTATCCGAGGAACGACAACTTAAGATTCGTAATAACGTAATTCAACATTAATGAAACTTTCAACTGTAAATAGTCGTTCTGAATTTAATTGCTTTACGTTTTCATTTGCATATTTCTAGTCACTTTATATGCTCTACAAATGTTTACAACGGCTAAACAGTCGTACAGTTGTCAATAAGAAAATCTAAACTCTTGAAGGGAAAACAGCTGTGTGGACTGAAGGTTTCGTTCACGTGACCACTCTGTTTGAATACATGTCGTCATGGTAAAATTAAGCCTTTCTGTTGACAGACGATATGAAGTTTCAAGGAAAAAGTACTTTATGTCAGTTCTCATGTATTGATTCTACATTTGCAAGGGAAGTGCTTTCTAAATTCTGTTTCGTTATGCAAATACGAGAACGTGAAAGAACGTTTCCAATGTTGCTTCCTATTTTCTCCGATGAGCTAAGGAAAAGTAAATTTTATTTGTAGTAGAAGGAACTTCTTTTGAGTTGGAGGAATCTTTTCTGGATCTATCAGTTTTTGAATTTTTTACGGGGTTCTCAAATAATTGCCTTTCGAAGTTCTAAATTTGTGTTTAAATTGAGCTCATATTTTAGTTGAAACATAAAATGTTTCAGCTTTTCCATTCTACAACTATTTAGGCTCTTGATGCCGAAAACTTAGTTTTCTTTCCATGTTTTCATATTTTCAATTCTTAATAAATACGAGTTTCAATGTAAGTTTGAGAGAACTTTATTTTCTCGATGCTTTACTTTAAAGCTGTTTTAGAAATATTGCAGTGAAACAAGAAGATTCAAAATTCCAGTTGCTTTCACTTTTTCAAATAACTTGAATTGAATATTAGCTTTATCGCAATCTATTTGTTGACTGTAAAAGAATGATTTAAATAATTTCCTCTAATTTTTAGTAAGTTAACAATTTAGGTAATAAATTTATAGCTAACGAACTGGCTTAGCGATAACCATTTTTAACTAGGAAGTCGACCGACAAGGTATGACGGGTGAAAATTGTTTTACATTTGAACGAAGCCATTGCCTGTTTGGTGATATTTTGTTAGTTGAAATTGTAACCTAACTGCAGTGTATTAACCCTAAACTCCAGTAGGTAGCCTTGATTGTTGACCCTTTTTTCGTTTCTTCATTCCCCTGAAATGACAGTCTTACCAGTAAAACAGTTAAGTTACCGGATCGAGTTCAACCTTGTCACAATAAAGCATTTCCCTGCATGTTAAACAGTACCAAAACACATTATCAAATTATCATGCTGTGGCGCGAGTTTCATTGTTGAAGCACGCGGGTTACTCGATCATCGGCTATTTTTATATGAGGATTTTTCGAGCGCTCATTTCTTTTCGACACGTGATAAAATTTTCCTAATCGCTTTCCCATCCTTTCTCTGTATATTTCTAGTAGCGTTCGAGATGGAATCAACACGTTTCATTTTTCGCTTTTGGGGTTACCTGTGGTTAGCCGCTTTGGGTTAGCGTATATTAAATTTCCTACAAGCTATGACGTGAATATAGTATCGAACATCCAAGCTAAAGCTTTCGCCTGTGTGTTTTCCCATAATATTTGCAGAAATTATGACCATCTGCCTTACACCACTGACAATTGTAGTTTAAAAACGAAGCAATAAAAATCAAATTTCTTGTTTTGCATTTTTATTTTCTTTTTATTTCATTTTATTTGTTTATTTATTTATTTATTTTTTTGAGCAATCACGATTGCTTATTGCTTTTATTTGAGCGTCCTTGATGTGCGGTTCCTTTTCAGAATGGATCAGAGGCCTCTGCAGCACCGCCGTCCACCGGAGGACGGAGCTGCTCCTCTGGTTCTAGCCTCCACTAGCAGCACTGTCCACCGGAATCCCCTCCTCCTAGGCGGTTGCGTCCATGTCCTGCATACACACACTCCTGCATAAACGCGCGTCTATACACAAACAAGTCCTTACACACAACACACACGTAACCGCCCAGGAGGAGGGGCAGGCTTGGGAGGATTTGAGTCGTTTCTAGAAACAACAGCCTCCAATGGGTAGGATCCTGTGGCAACTCGTGATTGCAAAAAACATAATTCAAATTCAAAGTGTCAGATTCAAATTAGATATATATACACACATATATAAATATATACATTATTATTATTATTTTTTTTTTTTTTTTTTGCGTCTTCTTTTCTGAAAGTTGTGCATTTTCTGAATCATTAATGGTTAGGTAAAATTTTTTACTCCCACTATAATATGGTTTGTGCAAAAAGCTAATGATAATGACATTTTTAAGTGTCTTTTATTGTTGATAACAATTTAACTGCCTAGTTATTATTAAGAACAACCTCTCCTACCCATGTACGCAATCTCTCGACCCTATCAGGAGAGATTTCGGAAAAATGCCTTCTTGGTTTTGTTGCCCCTGTTTCATTACATTATAGCGTAACAGCCAGATAGCGATGAAGATGCATAACCAAAAAATTATGTTACAATTATACATGAACAGTAAATATTTTTTACTATTTTGTCTAATTGTGTGAGACAAGTCGAGTGCATAATACAATTATGTCTAATTGTGCGCGAACTCTCCAAGTTAAAACAAATTTAGCTTAACATTAGAACAGTAAGGTTAAACTAAATTTGCTTATGAGTAAAAAAATATTCACAAAAATCAATACTTTTTATTTCACTTCTGGCGTAAGAGTTTGTACAAGAGTTGTTTTGCAATATATAAAATGATACAATTTTACAAAAATTCCGTACATGAGTAGCTAAACACAAGTTTGTTATATTGTAATACAAGTAGAGAAATTTTTCTACACGTGAATTATACCAAAAAAGCATTTATTTACAATTAGCCAAGATAGCCTCTTAAATATGAAATTATCTGACGAACAAAATCTTTTTTCCTTGGATACTTCCCATTTCGCTATTGCTCATGACTGCATATAAACCAGGAAGAATATTCACAAAAAAGTTTGTGTGAGAGTATTGGCAGCAACTGGGTCAATTACGGTTTATGAAATTCAGATAATTTAAAACAGAGAAGAAGGAACCGTTTAGCATGTATAATAATAATTTGGTTTTTCAATAAAAATAGTTGCATAATGTTTACGAGTTTAAACAATGTTCATTCAAGAGCTTATGAACTTAGGGAATAAATACAATGATGTACATTTCAAGATGGAGTCAATGTTTAAAGTGGTAGAATATTTGTTTTAATTGAATAAAATATGACAACGTATATAAAGTACAAATTCAAAACGAAAAAAGGTTAAAAAACCAGCAAACAGCTGTTTCGGCACTCTAAAATACAAGTGCCATCATCAGTGCAATTAAAAACGAAGACAGGTTCAACCCGACTAAAACACAGTCGAGGCGAACATTGGAATGAGAGACGAGTTGTAAAAGATATGAGAGCAGAACCTGGAAACGATGACGTCAAGGTTACGTCAGAACTACAGAGGACAGTTGCACTCAGGAAAAAACGTCACGGACAAAAAATAAATCAAATAACAGACTTCCAAACATTAGGAAAAGGGGGACTGCTAGACAAATCATTGACGATTAAATTAGCATTTTTCCATATGTAATATGACTCCCAAAAATCTAAATCATGAATGGACGAACACTCGTGAATAACTTTGGCGGAAGAAAAAATAAAATTATGGCCACAAGACCAACAATGTTGAGCAATCGAGGAGCGTTTGAAATCCTGTTTTTTGACGTAGTTTTCGTGTTCTTTTATCCGGAATTTGAGGGATCGTCGAGTCTGCCCAATGTAGGCCAATTTGCACTGGCAGGAAACACTATAAATGCCCCATTTGTCAAGGTTCTGAACAGGGTGTTTAAGCTGTGAAAATTTTAATTTATTAACAGGAGAAAAAGTGACGGAAAAATGAAACTTTTTTAAGATTTTGGCAATTTGTAGACTGATTTTAGGAAAAAAGGGTAAGACAACGGAACTCGAATAGTTCACAGGAGCAAGTGTTTGATTTTTGTTAGCTGAGCTACATAGCTTCTTATAAATGGTATCAATAATATCTGATGTGAATCCCCGATCAACCGCAATACCTCGTAGGTAATTCAGTTCTGATGAAAGTAAATTGGAATTTGAACAAATGGCTAAAGCACGGTAAATAAAAGATCTAAAAGCAGCCAATTTTTGTTTAGGAGGGTGAACGGATAACTTGTGGGGGGGGGAAGAGAAACAGCAAAGGGTTTACGGAAAACAGTAGTTGTAAACATATTATTATGACGAGTGATGGACACATCAAGAAAAGAAAGATGATTTCCAGATTCCAATTCAACAGTAAATTGAATATGTGGGTCAATAGTATTTAGGATGGATAAAAGGTTATCAAGGTCACTGACAGACGAGTCCAAAAGCACAAAAATGTCGTCAACGTACCTGACGTAAAAATCAAATTGTATAATTTTAAATAATTTAAGTTCGAAAAAGTGCATGTACAAATCACTTAGAATTGGACTCAAAGGGTTGCCCATAGCAAGACCTTCAGTCATACGGAAAAAATTACCGTCGAAAACAAACGTGTTTAGTTTTAAGCAAGAACGTGTTAAATTGCATAATTCATTGATCTCAAAATCGGAAAAGTGATGTTCAGTTAATCTCATTTTAAGGCAGTCTAACGCACCTTCAACAGGCACGTTAGTGAAGAGTGATTTCACATCAAAAGAGGCCATTCTATGGTTATTTAGCTGAAAAATTCGAAGTTTGCGAACAAAGTCAAGAGAGTTCCGAACAGTAAAACAATTGCTGGAAAGAAGAGGTGAAAAAACGGAAACTAAAAATTTGGCCAATTTGTAAGAAGCACTACCAATGTTAGAAACAATGGGACGGAGAGGAATGAGTGGTTTGTGCACTTTAGGCAAAGCGTAGAATCTGGAACATTGTGCAACAGAAGGAATCAAGCGTTTTTTGTGAAAATCTGGAATCAACGGAGATGACTTAATGGCGTTACTGATAGTTTTTAATTCTTTACCACAAGGATCTTGTTTGATTTTTTCATATGGCCCGTCTAAAATTAAGTTATTGCATTTGTTGATATAATCTTTTTTGTTTAGAACAACAATTTGGCCCCCCTTATCAGCGTTTGTAATGACTAAATCAGAGTTAGCACATAAATCTCTTACGGTACGAGTTACATTATATAGCTTGTTGTTATGGAACTGTGAATCGAAGATTTCTAACAACATCAACTTTGTTCGCAAACTTCGAATTTTTCAGCTAAATAACCATAGAATGGCCTCTTTTGATGTGAAATCACTCTTCACTAACGTGCCTGTTGAAGGTGCGTTAGACTGCCTTAAAATGAGATTAACTGAACATCACTTTTCCGATTTTGAGATCAATGAATTATGCAATTTAACACGTTCTTGCTTAAAACTAAACACGTTTGTTTTCGACGGTAATTTTTTCCGTATGACTGAAGGTCTTGCTATGGGCAACCCTTTGAGTCCAATTCTAAGTGATTTGTACATGCACTATTTCGAACTTAAATTATTTAAAATTATACAATTTGATTTTTACGTCTTGACGACATTTTTGTGCTTTTGGACTCGTCTGTCAGTGACCTTGATAACCTTTTATCCATCCTAAATACTATTGACCCACATATTCAATTTACTGTTGAATTGGAATCTGGAAATCATCTTTCTTTTCTTGATGTGTCCATCACTCGTCATAATAATATGTTTACAACTACTGTTTTCCGTAAACCCTTTGCTGTTTCTCTTCCCCCCCACAAGTTATCCGTTCACCCTCCTAAACAAAAATTGGCTGCTTTTGGATCTTTTATTTACCGTGCTTTAGCCATTTGTTCAAATTCCAATTTACTTTCATCAGAACTGAATTACCTACGAGGTATTGCGGTTGATCGGGGATTCACATCAGATATTATTGATACCATTTATAAGAAGCTATGTAGCTCAGCTAACAAAAATCAAACACTTGCTCCTGTGAACTATTCGAGTTCCGTTGTCTTACCCCTTTTTCCTAAAATCAGTCTACAAATTGCCAAAATCTTAAAAAAGTTTCATTTTACCGTCACTTTTTCTCCTGTTAATAAATTAAAATTTTCACAGCTTAAACACCCTGTTCAGAACCTTGACAAATGGGGCATTTATAGTGTTTCCTGCCAGTGCAAATTGGCCTACATTGGGCAGACTCGACGATACCTCAAATTCCGGATAAAAGAACACGAAAACTACGTCAAAAAACAGGATCTCAAACGCTCCTCGATTGCTCAACATTGTTGGTCTTGTGGCCATAATTTTATTTTTTCTTCCGCCAAAGTTATTCACGAGTGTTCGTCCATTCATGATTTAGATTTTTGGGAGTCATATTACATATGGAAAAATGCTAATTTAATCGTCAATGATTTGTCTAGCACTCCCCCTTTTCCTAATGTTTGGAAGTCTGTTATTTGATTTATTTTTTGTCCGTGACGTTTTCTCCTGAGTGTAACTGTCCTCTGTAGTTCTGACGTAACCTTGACGTCATCGTTTCCAGGTACTGCTCTCATATCTTTTACAACTCGTCTCTCATTCCAATGTTCGCCTCGACTGTGTTTTAGTCGGGTTGAACCTGTCTTCGTTTTTAATTGCACTGATGATGGCACTTGTATTTTAGAGTGCCGAAACAGCTGTTTGCTGTTTTTTTAACCTTTTTTCGTTTTGAATTTGTACTTTATATACGTTGTCATATTTTATTCACTATGCAGTACAAAGTTTTCGACTACTTTTTATGTATTTGTTTTAATTGTTTGAGTATTTTTTGAGTATTTATTATTCAATATTTATTGATTGTTATAAAACAAAAATCAAGCACTAAAAACCGAAATGAAAAATCTTAATATGTTTTTTTACAGACGTAATGAAAAATGGTATCATTTCTAAATATTCGAAAAAGCGAAAGCTTTGAAGTGTTAATAGGAGAGCTTAATTTGAGATTAGGCATCTGTTGGTGTTGAACAGAAAGCTATTGAGCTCAGAATAGCTTTCAAGATTGTGCTTTAATGTTTGTTAACAATTGAAGTTTAAAGAAATTAATTAAGTACGAGTAAATAAGTTTTCGGGAGCTACAAGAGTTATTTATTATTCTGTTAATTATTTTGCTGTTAAATAAAACTTGGAGATGTGGGATGAAGTTCAATAGCACTTAAGCTCTAAAAGTGAAGTAAACTTGTTCAAATTTGTAAATTGCAAGAAAAGAAATTGAAAAGAAAGATCCGGTGAAACATTATCCTGCAAGGAGTTTTGATCCGAATAAGCGTCATTTGTGGGAAACTTAGATCTACTACTAGTTTTAATAAACCTGAAGAACCTTCGCAGTCAAAACAAACAAATTAAGAGTTTAAAGAGGGGAGGAAATGTTCGAAATGAAAACAGTTAGGAAGAAAATAATGAGAGGAAATGGCTTGTGTGAGCTTCAGTAGAGAGAACGAGAGTGAAATGTGAACAAAAAAGTTGAGGAAGTGAAGATGTAAGACTAAGTAGTCTAAGAAAAGATGAAAAAATCTAAAGTTATGTTCTGAGAAAAGAGATGAACAGGAGAAATGAAGAAGTACGACAAATTCAAACATAAAAGAATGAAAATTGAAAAACATAATGGAAAAAGAGTGGGAAGGAATTAATGTTAAAAATATATGTATGATGCAGAAATTTCTTTGGCATAGAGTGTATGAATTCCTAATTTAACCATCATGTTTACACATTTCCATCAAATGAAAAATAAGCCCAGATTGTTCAATGTATTTCACTATTCTTTCAAAGACGAGTTCTATGAAAATACTTAAACCCACTACTAAAAAATAGTTCGAAGGAATTAACTGATGCGTGATCAAAACATTACATATATAGCAGAAACTTATTTCCGTTACAAATAAATTTACTGCAATTGAAAAGGAAGCGTTTTATGATAAACTTAAAAAGCACTACTTTTGTTGAAAATAAATAAAAGCTATTTTTGCTTCGAAACTATTTGTTTTAGATGCAATATAAGACTTCTAGGGTCCATTTGTGAGCTGAAGAAAAATAAATGCATCAAATCAGATATTGCAATTCACCGAGTGACCTTTGGAACATTGGTTCGACTCCAATAATAGAACTGCAACACAATACCCACTTTTTCTGTTTCGTTTATACTCCTACCACTCTTTCCAAGGCCGAAATTGATTTCCTTTCCGAAGAATATTTCCTTTTTTTATTATGTTACCGCTTAAGCATTTTATTTAGAGCATGTCATTATCAATTTTCTGCATGATATCGACTTAAGAAACATCTATTGATACACAGAACTAAATACTTTGCGCGTGCTCATATGAAAGAAATTTAACCGTTACGGTAAAACTTAGTTTTCTTTGATGCTCATTAAACTGCAAAAAAAAAAGAAAAACTATTTCTCATTGTTAGTTTTCAATGATATAGAAGTTTATAGTGACCTTATTGAAACGTTTACTTAATTGGAAGTTTGTTTTTGCCTGTTTTGGCTAAAATAAAATTAAGTTCAACAAATGTAAGTATGCGTTATAAAACTGGATAAACTTCGTGTTTACTATGGTTAAATGTTATGTTTAAGAGCCTGTGTTATAGAAAACATCAGCTGTAAAATATTAGATAAGCAGGTGTCATGTAAAAAGTCTGATTATGTCCTCTAGATTCTAGATAATCAATTGCAAATGGGTTGTTTCTGAAATTTTAAAAGTGTTATTTTTCTGAAAGAGCATACTTAAAAACATAGGAGTTAACCATTTTTTAAATAATTTCATAAAGTTTAATATTTATTAACAACTAGCCGCCTGCGGCGACCAGCTGGTCCGCCTTTTTACGCCATTCGCCTTTTTGCGCCAGAGTTGCCGCCTTCGGCGGCTGCTTAGACAATTTAGCAACGGTATTAATCGATGTTTTTCTCTTTTTTCTCAATATTATCATTCGCCTTTTTACACCGATGTTGCCGCCTTCGGCGGCTGCTTAAACAAATTTTGTGGCGGTATCAATCAATCTATATCTATGTATATCATTAGTAGTTTGAATAAAATATTTTCTAGATCTATCTCCAATTCCGTCGTTTGGAATATTTTTAAAGGAGGGGGAGACACAAACGACGTACTCTTCATGCAAATTTTGTCCAAAAATAACAAAAAGCACTTCCACTTTTATGTGAAAGCATTGTTTTTTCAAAGTCATGGTGTGGGGGGGGGGGGGCACTGACATCCCGTTGAAATTCCTTAAATGACGGGCATGCCTCTTTCTTGCTGTCCATCTGCTATATCGAACTCTATATTTGTCTATCTATCAATCTATACGATCTGCGCATGTCTACCTCCTGACAGTACAATCTTTTTTTATTTATATAAGTATTAATTCGAAAACAAAAACATTTTTTGTCCACTCAACCTCTATCTATCTCTGCATCTACCTAACCTAACCGCCAATTCGTAACAGAAACGAAGATCATGCAAAAAATCGCGGGCTTTATTTATTTAATCAAAGTAGCCCTCAAAAATAAAGGCACTATGTTCCCCATAGTGTTCAAAAAGTAGCTCTTGCAAAAAAAAAAAAAAAAAAAAAAGGTGAAGAGAAGGCAAACGATTTCAGTTGGATCACGTGATGAGGTAAGCTCGAAATCAGCCGGCAAGCGAAAAGCTCGCGTTGTGTTCTGCCATTAAAAAAATTGTAAAAAAAAAACTATTGCGTATTTTTCAAAACTTTTTTCTTCTGAAGGGGGCGGAATGTTTTTACTATTACTGACTAAAATTTTAGAATTGAGGGTTCAATACTTGTCGCAGGATGGGTTTCGAAAAAAACTAAACCCAGAAAAAAATGTAAAATAAAGGTTTTTTCAAAAATCTATAAAAAATACAAAAATTGCTCTATCTTCAAACTTTTTTCATTCATCATATTTAAAATTAAATTTCCTACACAATAATACAAAAAATATCCGTCTGGCGCGATTGGTTCGGGATCTGTGAGGTCAAAAGTACTAAAAAGTGCTAAAAATAACATAAAACATTAAATAACTTTTTTTCTAATTAAAATATCAAAAATCGAAGCCCGAGGTGCACATTTTCAGCAAAAACTGCACCTGTGTATCAAATTTCATCTTTCTAGGCCTTACCGTTTTCCCAGGATACGCGCCACAAACACACACACACACAAACATCTTGTTTTATTATATGTATAGAAGATAGATTATTTTAGTCGGCGCGCAGACCAAAATTCATTTTCTACACTCTGCACAAGTGATGAAATGTTATTCACTGATGCCATTAGGGAACAGTGCAAATTTTCATGTAATAGCAATGCGGTTGACAGTAAAGCCTTGACATTTAGCGCGCCAAAGTACATCACTTATGACGTCATAAAGACCACGCCTTATTTCCGAAATCGGACATTTAAAAAAATTACATTAAAAATAACTGTTGGGAAAATAAAAGTTTTTTCTGCCTCAATCTTATTTTTATTATTTTTTGCTTATTCTATCAATTTCAGTGGCTAAAAGTAGTACTTTTGACTGAAAGAAACAACTCCATTGTTGTTTATTTATATAGAAAAGGAAAAAAGACAGAGAAAAAGAAAAAGTAAATAGAAGAAAGGCTTGCTAAACTGCAAAGAAATATACATCATCCTGAATGTATAGATAGTAATTTAAACACTGTGCTATGCATAGATAAAAACTCTTATTAAATTAATCTTTTCGACCACAAAGTCGTAATACTGTTTTCTACTGTCGAATAAAAAAAGATTATTACATTTAAATCAAGCAAAGGCAGTCATGTTTCACTTGAAAATTAATAGTAGAAGCTTCTATATCCTGCTTGTGAACGTGAAAATTCATCTTGTCAAAAAGAAATTCCAGTTCAGTTTTTCACTTAGTTTCCTTCTTTCTCTCTCTCTTTTTTTATTTAAATCAGAGACTCTTTTTGTTTTAAATGTCTTGATATCTCAAAGACACATACTTTTCTGAAAACACGTAAGAGGTTTAAGGATGTCTCTCAAATGCTAGTATTCATTGATTTTTTGATTTTTACATTTGAAAGTGTTTTCAGAGGTTGCGTCATCTGAAAGCAGGTCCGTCATTCAAGGGATCAGAGGGGCGTTTTTCCGCCATGTAAGTGGGCGTAGTTTCTGATGTTTTCTTCTACAATTTGCACTGAGTATAAACCCTTTTCTCCTTTCCCTGGAAAAGTTGAATCAGCGTGCTTGATTAAAGATTAAAGCAATATGTGAAGAAGAGAAATGTTTTCTTAACTTCTTATTGAGTGAAGAATGTTATATAATTATGAGAAGACAAACCACGCAACGTAATTAATAGTGCAAAAAAAAAGTAAAAAATATAAAAACCAATTTGAATTCTGAGATTTTGAATTCAAATTACGTTTTTCGCAATCACGAGTTTTGGCAGGACCCTACTCATTGGAGTTATTGTTTCTAGAAACGGTTTCTGTCTCCTCAAGTCTGTTCCTCCTCCTGGGAGGTTACGTGTGTACAGTTAGTTGTGTGGGTGCAGGCGTGTGCGTATGTAGGCTTGCGTGAGTGCATGTGTAGGCTAGGCTTGTGTGTGTGTGTAGACCTGCGTGTATGCACGTAGGCGTAAGTGTATGTGTGTAAAGCGAGTGTGTGTGTCAGCATGTATGTGCATCAGTGTGTAAAGGCACGTGTGTGTGTAGGACATGCATGCCACCGGATTCCGGGAGCCAGTGGTCAGGACCAGAGGAGGCACGCCTGCCAACGGGCGGTGGTGCTGCAGAGGTAGCTTATTTATTTCCTGTTCAAGTTAAGAAAGGAACCACAACATCAAGGACGGTCAAATTAAAACAATAAACAATCGTGATTGCTCAAAAAAAGTCATATAGACAGTCATTTGGACGGGAAACAAAGCACAGCAAGAAAATGGGACGAAAGAGAGAGAAAAGTCCACAGCAAAACTCAAAAACGTAAAGTGAGAGAGTAAGTTGATTCACTTGCCTGGTTTTGCCAAAATATCCTTGAATCCCACTATGTAGTTACATCGTTTTCGTAATTAAACTATGGAAATATTCTTATCAGTTATTGCCATAACCTTTTTTTTCCCATTCTTCCTGGTTATAGCTAAACTTCGTAAATAACTCTATGCTAAATCAGCAAATTTCCACCTTTTTGAACGTTGCTCAGATAGTTTGGTTTGTTGTTTTGAAATTTTTTTAGTATTCTTCATATTTTTCTCTTGTTATATAAAACGGCACGTTTTAATTTTTCATTCAACATGTTTTTTAGCAGTGCAAATTTATTGGTAACACTATCGATTAATCGATCGGTTTCGTCTATCGATATTTTTTTTTTAATCTATCGATATAACTATCGAATTTAAACCAATGATTTTAGATAAAGTCAATTTAAAATTTGGAGTATTGTACTTTTAAAAGATGAGTTAGGGAGAAGCAAAGTGATGTAAGTGGCAAAATTAAAAATTTGGAGATAACCAGTACAAATGGTAGGTGTACATCGCCTCTGTCTTGGGGCAAGAGATAGTACTAGTAGCTTTGGTAGATGCTGCTAGACAGCGTGATTTTTGAAAAAAAGCTGTGAAAGTCTACCTAGGACGTTATCTTTAAACGCATTTTACTTGAAACATGAAAGTGTCCACTTACATCCCTTTGCTTCTCACTGCCTCATATATCCTTTGTTTCGAGTTCGGTACACTTTATTCTCCGTCTTTACCAGTCTAGTTTTTTTAAAGATGAAGAACCCAAGATATTCATCTGGAATAAGATATAATGTAATTTAAGATACATTCTATACTTATAAAACAAGACTCGTAGTCCCCCAACTTATTTATTTCCTGTTTCCTAACAAAAAAATGTGGAATAAAAATTGTCTTTGTTATTTAAAAAAATATATGCTATGCTAAAATATTCCCTTGATGGTATTAGTGTGTCTTTACTAAAGTAAATTTCCCTTTTTGTATACAAACTAGAATAGTGTGTTTGAAATGATTTTTTTAATGCAACAAAATGATTAAGAAGAGTAAAAATAAAAAATGTTACTGCATGTTTAAAACGTTTCCAAAATTTCGGCACATCTATCCATTAATAGATAGTTTTCTTCAAAGTCATCAACAATATTACTTTATACGGCTAACTGAAGTTTTACACCGTTATTAAACTGAAGTTTTACACCGTTATTAATCAGTTAATTCGTTCATTTATTTCTTTAACCCTTTGAAGGATAGTGACTTTGTTTGAGGCAACCTCGTCATTTATTTTGTTATTTTTTCAGCCCTCTGACGCAGTGCTCAACATTTGGCAAATTCGGTTTTTGCATGTGGATTATAATAGTGAGTTTTAAATGATATTTTTAATTAACACAATTATGATAAGAACGTATAAAGTTTAAAGCTACTTCATACAAATTTTTTTTTTACAAAATTTCACTCTTATCCGTAAATCAATACTTTTCTTCAAAACTACTGATAGCATTATTTTTTACGGCTACCAGTAGTTTTACACCGTTATTAATCAGTTGATAGGCTTCATTCAACCCTTTAACACTTTGAGGGATAGTGGCTGCATTCGAAGCCACCTAGCCACAGCCCACTGACACAGTGATTTCAACTGTTGATTGGAAAATAAATAAAATACTAGGTGCCCTCTACCGAAGTCACCATACGTCAAAGGGTTAATACGCTGTCTTTTAGAAGGGTTTTAATCAGCACAAGACTTCTTTCATTTCTTATATTATTGCTCTATTATGGCATAACTTATGTTTTTTCGCAAAGGTGTTTTTTTTCCCCTTTCACCGATCTATTTTGTAGTACACAAACTAATTTCAGCCTTCCGCCAAAAGCATATAGCCAATTCTATTTGTGATTTAAGTATTTAAGTGAGTTGTCAATACTTGACATTTCAGCATCCATGCCAGTATTATGTTTTTCAATAACCATCTCTTGTGTAGCAGTTTCAACCACACATTTAAATAAGTAGGGCTTTTAAAGGTTTTTGGCAATAAAATCGTTAGCTTTCCAGCATTCAGTACCTTGTTTTAGATTTAAGAACAAGTTCTGAAATGTTTTTATTTAATGAACTCGGCGAACCGTCTGATTTCATCTCTTCCAGCAGGTCGATCTCATCTTTGAGGATGTCTTCGTCCTCTTTTCGAATACTTTTCGGAGATTCCACTCTTACTTCCATGACGCTGGACCTGTCATTGTTGCTACAGTCAGAACTCAAAGTCCTCCTCTCCTCGGATTCCATGATTGGCTCCATTCTCGAAGGTATCGAAGACATTTCGATCAGTGATTGTGTCCTCTCGCTGTTCTTCGAATGAAGCGAATTGTTATTTGTCAAGAGACTACTTCCACCGTTAATGTGATGCGTCATGTTGGCCGCTTTTCCTTTTTCTTGTGACTTGAGATTCAAAGCCGTTACTGCAAGATGCCCGTTCATAAATGGCTTATGTGCATTTTTGTCTTTCACCTGGAAAAAATTGAAATTTTCAATAAAAATCAGAAAATAATATTACTGTGTAGCCATTGAGCAGTTGTTTTATTGACTTTTCTTTTATCGCGTAACTTGAAAGATCTTCATAGGTTGCATGGTTTGCTCCTTCAGCCATACTCAAAGGATAAAAACAGTCCTCACCAGAAAACATCACGATCAAGGAAATTCAAAAAAATTCCAAATTTGTGGCATCGAAAGAGCATTGGAAAACATGTTTATGGCACTGAAACTACGTGCCCTCGTGACCACGTTATCGAAATATGATGTCTTAAAAATTGCCGAAATTTTTAGTAAAGTCGCCAAATTTAGCGAGTTTTGTTCAGAAATGGAAGGTACGGCGCGAATTCAACATCTGCATCTGACAAGACATTTCACTTCCATATTTGGTCACCACCAAACCGCGTGAGAAATATCGCATTAATTCTTTACTCGGGGTGACTACCATGGCGCAGGGTGTCGTGGCACAGACTGCGGCATTGAAATTTTTAGGGGCTTGTGTTCCGGGATATTAACGTGCAACTGTATAGGGGAAAACGTCACAACCCGAAATATTTGTTTTATTTTATTGTAAAAACAATGGAATTTTTTGTTATTCTTAAGACTGTTAAAAAACTGATGTTTAAAACTTTTATGCTTCTGCGGGTGAAATATTTCCACTGAAAGAGTTTTTTCGATGATGAAACTGTTTTGAAAAAATATGATAACCATAGAGAAACGGTAACACACTTTAAGGTTCTTTTTTTTTGAAAAGTCGTAAATCTGAAGTCTTCAACAGTATATAAATACGAAGAAAACGACATTTTTAAAGATTTCAAACCCTGTTCTCAAATTAAAAAAAAACGATTTCTGTCAGTTATTTCCAGTGTGTTTTTCGTTATGTGTATCGTTTTCAAGTTATGTGTAAACCCTCTAACAAGTCAAATTAAAAAAAAACTGTATTAATTTTTGTTTTGCTCGTACTTGAATTCCCTTTTAACGTGAAACATAATTGGTAAAAGTGACTTCAGTATTTTTAAAAATGACTAAATAACATGCAATATGATGTGCATTTACGTTATAGCGACTTTCAGTTGCAGTGACAGACTTTTTCGAACTACAGGGGTTGTCATAATGAACGTCGACTATAAAATTTTTGATAAGAATCTGTTATGAAGTAATTTCCGACATCGTTAGTTTTGCTGTGCAAATTTTTGACATTTACTATCCGTTGTTTTATTTTTTTTAATTATTAATTTTTTCGATTTTAAATTAAACATTTTCGCTAGCAATGGTCAGACAATAAAACTTCATGAATGATAATAACTTTTGAAAAAATAAATAAGAGCTGGGATACTACAATCCATGATCATGTTCTTTCAACATCAAAAACTATCCATTTTATTTTCAATATATAAGCTTTAATAAGCATGTTTTTTTTTTACTTATTCATATTAATTCTCGTACATAATTATTAATTACTTACAACACACTTCATTACAAGAGTACAAACTTAAATTAGTTAAGTAAAACACACTTGAAATGTACTTAAATTCTGAAATGCATTATTATCACGATTACAAAGTTAAATCCTACGTTCAGTTTCGTTATAAAGTTGTAGCTCCTCTGGATAAAGCTCTCTAGTTTCCATTTCACAGGCTTCATAGTTACTTTTTAATTTTACTCACATAAGTAAAGGGTTAATTCGAAACATCGTTTACGCGCTTTGCAGATGACCAGAAATGGAAATGAGTCTTGCTAGACGCAGGCGATGAAATCACGTGGTATTTTCCATTTCTTGCCAAGTCTTTAAATTTGGCGAATTTTCGTAAGATTTCGACAGACTTTGATCCCCCATATCTCAAAAACAAAATGACGAGGGCACACAATATTTGGGTCAAATTTTTTTCTAAAGATACTCTTTCGAATGCGACCATTTTTAACTTTTTTCATGATTACTGAACTCGTGATGTTTCCTGGTCAGATATTAAGTGTAAAAAAAACTAACTACCATCTATAACAAACGGGAAATCCCGCTGCAACATCCCCCATATGAAAAAGAATAAAACAATCGAGGGTATCGTTTAGAAAAATGATAAAGGTAAAAACAGTTCCCTGAATAAGCGAAAATCACTCCTCCCCCCCATTCCCGATATAAAATAAACATTCTTCAACTAAAATGACTAAACACTCCTCAAAAACGAAAAACAATTCTTTGCAATTAAAAATATTTCGCCTAATAAACAAAAAATACAATAAATTACATTTAAAGTAGCTTTAAAATGTCAACAAATGAACACGCAAATCTATTGTTTATAGCCAAAGTCGCCAAGCCACCACGTTACTGTTATCCAGCCGATCAGTGAGCGAAGCTAACTCCGACCGATTAGCGGTTCGATCTTTTGAACAAAACTTTTTAAAACTTCACATATATTGCCTAATTTGTTCTTTCCACCAAAGGTAAAGATCTTCCACGTCACTGATCTTTTGTGTACAGAACTACCCTGTTGTAATTTATCTGGACGAAAATAAAATTTGTTTCGTCTTTAAATTCAGTCACCTTTTCCTTGAATAATGTACTGATTAGTTTGATAATCCTTAAAGTATTCTTGACATTGGTGCCAAAACTCAGATGGATTGGAGCCGAGAAACAAATGTTGCTAGGCTCGGTACTTTCTGATAATTTGTTTAAGAAAACTTAAAGAACCGATCCCCCCGGTCACATGGGTCAACTACGACGACAAAATAACGTTCTGCGTGAACCTTGCAGTACTTTACTTTAAAATATATCTCGGGACCTAAAATCGTTGCTTTCAAGAAATGTGAAGGCTTCACTCTCTCTCTTTCTATGTTTTATTCTATTCCCAATTGACGTACCACAGTAAGAAATTTCATTACAAAAAGCAGAGCTGGCTTTCTTATTATCCTTTGGCAACGGGTTAAATATTTATTTCAGTTCTCGCTCAACAATAGGTTAAAATAAATATTAATCATTTGGGAGATATAACCATCCAATGTTTAAATTAATTAGTTAATTAACAAAAACGTTTCCGAATCGATCCATCGAGCTTCGAAACCATGCTTGCCACAACTTAATTACACACAAAAAATTTGATCAAAATCAGTCCATTCGTTTAAAAGCCTTATGGTGACAAACGTCCGCACAGAAGATTTTTATATATTAAGATTAAATAGAAACTGGAAGCAGAAAATTTTTTAAAAACGTTGCGTTTTATTTCCTTGTCGGACAACAATAAATTCGGTTATCAATCGCGTGGATAAAGGCTTAGACGTTATTAAAATCTGTTTTCAAAAAACGTTATAATTCGAATTCTATAAAACATGGAAGTTCCAAACACATTCTGTCAGATGCGGAAAAAACTCTCTTTAGTTTGGTATTAAATTTTTTAATTTTTAACTATGTATTCACTGAAAAAATCACGAAAATCCTTTTAGAAGTTTTAAATTAATATCTTCTTTAATTAATGTCATCCAAAGACGCAACCTAGCTAAGAATACTCTCGATCAACTCTCCTTTCGAGGAAAATTTTTTTTCCAAAATCTGTCCATCCGTTTAGGCGCCTGACGGCCACAGACAAACATCACGCAGATACACAGATACACAGACGCGTCAAACTTATAACCCCCTTCCTTCGTGTGTCGGGGGTTAGTAAAAAAGAAGGTCAACGAAGGATTGGGGGCTAACTAAATACTGTTCCACTTTCCAAGACGCCATTAGAACTGAAGTTAACTTTTTAAACCGTCTCTATCAGGGAAGATACTTTCTTAACATCTAAAAAAGAATCTGCTCCGTATTTGTGTATCGATCGAGTTAGGAAAACTTCGATTAGTTCCTAAAAACCCCGGATTTTTGCCTCTCAATCATCACCTTACCTGATGTTTGTTTGAAGCTGCATCTGCAACATAAGAATCTCAACCTGAGACGCAACATCTCAGTCTATCTGCCTTTGCGCTATCTTTAAAATATGACATCTATCCTGCATTTTTTAAATCGTGTTCACATGTGCCCTACGATTGTTCACATATGCCTACTTTAGGTTCAATGTGAACAATTGAGGACATTTGTTCAAAATATTATAAAGTAAAAAAATAATTATTTTAAAAAAATTTCAAAAAAATCCATGACACAAAGAAAAGACTATTCAATTACGGGGACATTTTCGTGCTGCGAAATTGATAATGTGTTTTGAAAAATAAAGGAATGAAAAAATTGTTCACGTGTGCCCCCTTTTCCCTGCATCTAGAACAGAGTTTTGGTTTATATTTCAAAGATCATGAAGTAATCCGAAGTCGTGCTCATATGATCATATTTCGCCCAATTGCATTTCTACAAAACACCTCCAAAACAAAAATATCATTGCCGTTTACCTGAAGTGGATGTATTTTCTTCTTGGTTTTCCTGAAATACTTAAAGCAGGGGCAGCGAATTACCGCAAACCGCAGTCCATCAGCGATGCACTCGCAGCAAGTCTTGCTAATGCAGAACGTGCAAAAGAACAACCTCAACACACAGAAGAGCATTCCGATGCCCACCAACGACGGACCGATCCCGGCCATGGTGGCCTGCATGGCCGGGTGCTTGAACTGGCAATAAAAGCTGATGAGAGTCAATATGGCTCCTATGCAAGCCATTACCAGGCCTATGATGACCAGGACATCTGGTCCGAAGTATTCTTGATGTTCTCGAAAGCTCATGTTTGCTTCAGGGGCATTTGGATCACCTGGAACAAAAAGAAAGTTTCATGTTTCCAAATTTTCAAATAGGTATCAAGAGAATACTTTTGATTATGTTCAATGAATCTCCAAAAGAAGATTTCTTTAAATGTGTTTCGCAACAGTGTCACGCTTATACGCTGTCCTGTAGTTGAAAAGGAAAAAACGCTTTGGGGAACTCAACAAAAGAAAAGCTGATGGTTTTGCATTATTTTTGCTGAAAAAAAACCAAGTGATTCTCTGGGCAGCTTCCCCCTACGCCCCCCCCCCCACTACAGTATTGCTAATACTTGAAAAAGATTGACTACGGAGAGATGGTGGATGACTTTGAAGCGGAAACATCATTTCTAATAGAATCAGCCAGAAAGCAACGAGTAATAAGAGGCATGTTCTCGCTGATACTGTCAGTTACAAAATAACAACAAACCTAATTACAAATCATGCAAACGAGGTTTCTGAATCAAGGTCCTCCGCCATCTCTCCGTGGTCAAGCTATACAATATGGTTTTGTTGATAAAATTTAGGAAACTTCCAAAAAACAATGGGGAGATTCTATAAAAAGATAGAGGATGCTGTGGGCGCAGCGAGATGGTTCGGGGCCAGGGGTGCCCACCTAGGAAGAGTCAGGGCGCAGACTGCTCCATTGAAATTTTTAGGGGATATTTTTAGAGGTATTTTACCTTTTTTTCTGGGTTCCCGCTCTTGGGGATCTTTGTAGCATTTAGAGGAGGTTACGTCCATACTCTTGAGGGAATGGGTATCCCTGGATGGGGACCAACCCCCAAAACCCGTTGTTTTAACATATAAGGCTGACAAGAGGCCCTCTCATCCTACTCGGAAACAAAGGCCATGACCTTTTGAAGGACCCGGCTCGGAATCGGAGTTTTATGGGGGAATCAAACTGACAAGGGTCCCACCTTGACTCTCGGCGGCCCTGCTGCCGATTATAACAAAGTGTTTTATGTTCATATAAGAACTGTTTTGATCCCTTTGAAATCAGAAATATCTTTAGTACATTTCAGGTACTTTTCGGCTATAAAATAAGAGAAAGCACGCTACTAGAACATTACAACAAAGCAATTCAGTACCCTTGCATCAGAGTCTGACTCCTATAGCTAATTCAAGCTGACTAATCATTCTTTTTTTTATTTTGATAAATTTTACATAACCAAATGGCTTTACGTAACATATTAAGGTTATGTATCTACTTAGCAGAGTAACTATAAAGATGAAAAGACGAAGATATTATTAGCGAAACTTTATTCCAACCAACTAGATGATCGCCATTGTAAAACTTCAAAAACTACTTAGTGTTGCCAAACAATAATAAAGAAATATATATAAACAATAATACAACTTTAACACTTTCCCTTATTATTGTTTAGTGCTCCCGAATGTTATTTTGCAGTTCTTAATTCTAAATCAGTCCTATTTTGCTGCACAGATTTAGAATCCTAGGGCCGTAAAGTGACTTAGTAAAAAGGTCAGCTAACTGTAGTTCAGTAGGAACTCGCTTTACAGTAATTTCTTCACTCGCTACCATTTCTCTCACAAAGAAATGTCTAATCCGAATGTGCTTTGTTCTCTTATGGAATTCTCCTTGATTCTGAGATAACTTGACTGCTGCCTCGTTATCCACTTTAAGTTCTGGTACCTGCTTTAAATTTGTAACTTCCTTGAACAATCTCTTAAGCCAAACTAATTCTCTAGCTGCTTCACTAGCTGCAACTATCTCCGCTTCTGTCGTGGAAATTGCTACAGTCGACTGTCTTTGACTGCACCATGATATTGCTCCACCAGCGTAAATACAAACAACACCTGTTTTTGAACGCCCTGTTGTGGTGTCTCCTCCATGGTCAGCATCACTATAGCTTTCTAGAATGCCTTTCCTGTATTCTGATTTGTAAACTAATCCTTTGTCTAAAGTTCCTTTCAAGTATCTGAATATTCTTTTGACTCTTTGCCAATCTTCTTTACTTGGGCTTTCTAAAGCTCTGGAAGCTACTCCTACTGCATAAGCTATGTCAGGTCGAGTTCCTGTCATGATATACATTAGTGCTCCTACGGCTTGTCCTATAGGGAAATGTTGTCTCAGTACTCTCTACTTTCCCTGATTGAATACTGTCTTTGATAATGGGTGTAGACACAGGACTACAATCACTCATGCCGAATCTTTCAAGAACTTTCTTCGTGTAGGCTGTTTGAGATAACTTTATAGAATCATCTTCCTGACGATGAATCTCAAACCCTAAGCAGTATTCAGCAGGTTTTGTTGTAATTTTAAATTCTTTCTTCAGATCTCTAAAAAATTTTTCTAAGCGTTTTTTACTTGTTGACGCAACTAAACCATCATCAACATACAGAACTAACATAAGTAATTCCCTATTGCTTCTTCTAATAAACAAGCATGGATCTGCTTCACTTCTTACAAAACCAATTTTGCGCAAATATTCTCCAAAACATTGGTTCCAGCACTTTGGCGCTTGTTTCAGACCATAAAGTCTTTTCTTTAAGTGGCATACTCTGTCAGTACCATCTTCATAGCCTTCAGGTTGACACATGAAAATATCTTCTTCTAACTTGCCATACAAAAAAGCTGTTGAGACATCAAATTGTACTAAACTCATATTTTCACTTGCTGCTATACTAAGTAAAGTTCTTATGATGCTTGTTCTTGCAACTGGACTGAAGGTCTCTTGAAAGTGAATTCCTTTCCGTTGAGCGTAGCCTTTTATTACTAACCTTGTTTTGTATTTATCAATACGACCATCTGGATTTCTTTTTATTTTGTAAACCCACTTGCATGGTATCGGCTTGACTCCTTTAGGTAGTTTACATAACTTCCATGTCTGATTATCTTTCAGAGAAGTCATTTCACTGTCCATGGCTTTTTTCCAGTTGTTCACTTCAGAACTTTCTATAGCCTCTCGATATGTTTCTGGATATTTTTCATCATAGACGAAGGATTCAATTTCCATGATGTATTCTTCAAATCGCTTTGGTTTCTTTATCTGAGAACGATCTCGTAGATTCATACCATGTGAAGACTTAAGTTCATCCTCTTCATCTGTACTTTCAGTTTCGGTATCGGACATGTTAATACTTTCCTCTCTTAATTCTTCTTCCTCTTCTTCACCTATTTCTTGATCTGGTGGATGATTTATTGAATCTGAATTTTCCTGTAAGACTGTAATATGTTTTTCACACTCTTTCATTTTCTCATGAAAAATCACATCTCTTGACAGGATTACTTTTTTTTCTTCTTCTATCCAAATTCTATAGCGTTCATCCCCATTATAACCAATGAGAAAACCTTTAACTGCTTTCCGATCCATTTTCTTTCTTTTCTGTACCGGCACATGAGCATAACAAAGTGAGCCGATTATACGCATGTGTTTTATCCTTGGCCTTTTTCCAAACCATAATTCATGTGGACTAGCGTTTTCCACGGATGAAATTCCAGTTCTGTTTAAAATGTATGCAGCTGTATTAACAAGCTCTGCCCATAATTCGATTTCTGGTTGGAATACTTTAGCGTTCTGGCCATTTCTACGATTGTTCTGTTTTCTCTTTCGCTCGTTCCATTTTGTTCTGGTGTATATGGTGCTGTGAGTCTCTGAATAATTCCTTTCATCTGAAGAAATTCTCGAACTTCTTGGTTGTCGAACTCACCACCATTGTCACTAAGGATTTCTCTAATTGAATGTCCCAAATTTTCAGCATGAGCTATGAATGATTTTAGAGAAAACACTACATCCGACTTATGTTTCAGAAAGAAAACATACCGGTACTTAGAATAATGATCTTTGAACACAACAAAATATTTATACTTTCTGTGTGATTTTTCGAATGGTCCACAGACGTCAGTCGACACAAGTTCACCAACTCTTGTAGCTTTTGGTTTAGTGCCGAACCTTAAACGATGTGCTCTACCATATATGCAAGGCTCGCATGGCTCTTTATCAGAATTCACTTTGATATTAAATTGATTTTTGAGCATATTCCTAACGTGACGCTTGTCTTGATGTCCCCATCGACTGTGATATAATTGCAGTAAGGAACTTTTACCGCTATGCGTATCTGCAATTTGAACTTCGATTTCTTTTTCTGGAAGTATTGGCTCTAGAGCAGCCCTGTAGAGAGTTCCACATATACTTCGAGTGCCATACAGCTTCACTTCATTGTTGATCTTCAACCAGCATTCAGTAGGAGTAGAAGTAAACTCACTATTCTGATTTCTATCCTGAGCAGCTAACACTGAAAACAAATTTCTGCTAATTCCAGGAACATACCAGACATCTTTCAACTCAATTACTTCTGTATTTCTTCCAACTGAAGCTTTGACTAGAATGCTTCCTTTCCCTAAAGCTGTCAACACTTCTTTTCCTGCCGCTTTGATAGTATGGGTGCCCGAAGAAGGAAATGTCTCAAAATTGCTAAAATAAATAAATGTGTTAGTAACATGCCTTGTCGCTCCGTTATCTATCCAAAATGTGCTTGTTTCCCTTTCTGATAAGAAACTTTCTTCACAATAGGATGTCATTGCCGTACTTGGCGATGAAATATTCACTTGATTATTATAGGACTTATTCTGGAAGCTCGAGCTTGGCTTAGAAGGTCGGCCATCTGCAATCCATTTGGAACATGACTTCACCCAATGTCCAACGATTTTACAATAATTACAAACATTTTTGTTGCTTAACTTTTTCTTGGCTTGAAATTTCTTCTCATGCGCTTTATTTTTAGACTTGGCGACAACAAGAGCTTCTGCAGCTTTTTCACTTCTTTCATTGTTGTCGGCAAAATTTCGCTCAAACATACTTAACTGAGCAGCCAAATCTTCAAAAGGCTTTTCTTCATCTTTTGCAAGAAGCATCCAACTTGATTTGAATGATTTGAAGTTACTTGGCAAAATATGTAGAATTTTGCATACCAGCAACATTTCTGGAAGTTTATTTTCCCCTTTCGCTATGAGCCCGCTATTCAGCTCATTCCACAAACTACTTAATTGTGCAACATGGGTTGAAATGTCATTTCCAAAAATCCAATCAAACTTAAAAAATTCATTGCAGATTTTGAACAGTTGATCCTTTGATGAAGCTTCAAACAACGTTTTCAAAGCTTCCCAAGCTTCAAAAGCTGTCTCTTTGTCCATAATCTTTTGATAAACGGAGTCTGTTACTGTACTTGCGATTATACTCTTGGCATAACTGTTGGCTTTGCGGTATATATTGGCGCATATTTCATACTTCTTGACTTCTGCTGCGTCTGCTGTACTAGGTAATTCTTCAGGTTTCTTTAACTTACCATCAATTACTTCCAATGCTCCTTCGTGATAATCTAATATATCTCTTACTTTCCGTTTCCACATTGGAAAATCTGCTTCTCCAGATAACGGCTTAACAGTTCTTGATAAATCCATCTTTGAACTATTTCTTTTTCGGATTTAACTTAGTCTCTGCTTTTAATCTTTTAAAAACGCAATGAGCTTGCTGGCGCCCATAACCTGATAAATTTTACATAACCTGATAAATTTTACATAACCTGATAAATTTTACATAACCAAATGGCTTTACGTAACATATTAAGGTTATGTATCTACTTAGCAGAGTAACTATAAAGATGAAAAGACGAAGATATTGTAAAACTTAAGAGCTTTTATTCAATAACAACGTAAACATAAAAAAACGTTACATCACTTAATCATCAAACGTAAATCTCTTTCTCAAACCCGATAATTCCGAAAAACATCCAACGTCTTACTGAAATCGTAATTCCAATCCCCATCGTTGCCATTCTCAATAACCCAAGTTCTTGCTTACAATCGGCCATCCTACGATCTAGTCGTCCACGAACTAGAGTATATAGTCTTGCAAGTGAATAGGCAACTTCTTGGCTCTTTGCTTACGGAATGTATATACTTCGTCGTTCATATGCTGTGTAGTCTCATCAGTCTCGGGAAACGGGGAGATGGGTTCGCTCGACGGTAACGGTTCGCTAGCTTGTAATTCATCATCTGAATAGCTGCACGTCACATTGTCTAGTGTGCTATCTTCTTCGTTCACAATGTGAAATAGTTTGATTTGTGAAGCGTGTGCAGTAGTCGTATGTGGCCGCCTTTTGCGCCCTTGCCCTTGTGTTCGGAAGTCCGCAACTTGATACACATCTGATGGTAGGACTTTAATTATTGCAAAAGGACCTCGGTACTTGACTTGAGTTTTAGTGCTACTTCCAGTACATTCTGGCGCTCGTTTTATCACAACCACATCGCCAACTGAATACTTATAAGCTTCGCAATGACGTTTGTCAAAACCATGTTTCATTTTCTTCTGAGCTTTCAAAATGTTTTCCCGGGCTTCTTCTCGGAGTGATTCAGGTGGTGAGTATTCATCGGAATCAGGCAACAAATCTTTTGGAAAATCTCCAAGCTTCACTGGTTTAAAACCGTATAACAGTTCAAAGGGTGGTTTACCTGTCGATTTGCTTGGGGTCCAATTTATACACCGTTGAACATCAGATAGCGTTTTATCCCAATCTTTGTGAGAATCCTTTCAAACAGCTGACGATATCATTGGGATAAGAACACGATTTATTCTCTCGACTTGACCGTTTGCTTGTGGTCTTTGACTGCAATTCAATGTATGTTTTATACCATACTTTGAACAAAACTCTTCAAAACTATCTGACTTGAAACATTGTGCACGATCTGTTACCACACGATTAGGACTTCCAAAATCATTTATAAATTCTTCAAAGTGTTTTAAAACACATTTAGATGAGCAGCTGGAACAAGGACGTAAACGTACAAATTTTGTCAAATTATCAACAAATACCAAGAGTTCGTTATTGCGATTTGAACTTAGAACAAAAGGACCCAGAAAATCTAAATGAATTATGTCAAATGGTCGTTTTCCTGGTGGGATAGGGTTTAGTTTTCCTTGAACTTTTCCTGATGGAATTTTTGCAAAGGCACATGTTACGCATTGTCGTATATGTTGTCTAATGTAGCTGATCATCCGGGGAAACCAAAACTGTTGAGATATTAAAGAGACAACTTTATCTACTCCAAAATGTCCAGTAAAATCATGAAATCGTACAGCAAGATACTTTCGCATCGACTTGGGCATTACGAATTGTTTTCTTTTCTTCCCATCTACAACTGGCACATGGTATAAAATGCCGTTGATAAGTTCAAATTTGGCATCAAGATTCTTCTGCTTGTTCAGTTTAGGGTTTTTCAACATTTCAATAATAGCTTGCAGTTCCTCATCTTGTGACTGTATCAGGGCTACTTTGTCCTCTTCCGTAGCAATGTATAACACTATAGGCTCCGACTGATTATCTTTTCCCTTGTCTTGCCTACACTGATTTTCATCATCAGCGTTTTCAATTGGAGCACGACTTAGGGCATCCACATGCAGCATTTGAGATCCAGGTCTTTGTTTTACTTCGTAGTCAAATTCGCTCAATTGCTCAGCCCACCTGGCAATTTGTGGTTTTATATTTCTTTGACTGTTCAAATAAGCTACTGCAGAACAATCCGTAACTAGTGTGAATCTGAGACCAAGAAGCAAGGGTCGAAGTCTATTAACGGACCAAACTACAGCTAATAATTCTAATCTGCTTGAGTGATACTTTTCTTCATCTGTGGTTGTTCTCCGACTAACACAGTAAACAAGATGTAACAAATTATTTTCATCCCGTTGAAGTAACATACCCGCCAATCCCAAAGAACTTGCATCAGTGTGAAGTTCAGTTTCATGACGTGGATCAAATAATTTCAAAACTGGCTTTGACGTTAATATTCTACGAAGCCTCTCAAATGCTTCTTGGTGCCTATAATTCCAGAGAAACGATTGGCCACTCTTCAATAATAGAGTAAGTGGAGCAGCAATGGAGGCATATCTTTTAATGAATCGTCGAAAGAATCCTGTCAGTCCTAAGAATCGGCGTACTTCTTCCTTAGACTTTGGTACAGGAAATTCAGAAATTGCAGAGAGTTTTCTCGGTCCAGGTCGAATACCTTCTCTGGTCACAACAAATCCTAAGTACTCAACTTCAGACATTCCAAACTCACATTTTGATAATTTCAGAGTTAATCCTGCATTACTTAAACGTTTAAGCACTTCTCGCAGTTTAATCATCATGGTTTCAAAATCTAAGCATCCAAAAAAAATATCATCCACGAAACACGATACACCATTCCACAATAAATCTCCCAAAGCTAGCGACATACACCGTTGAAACACGGAAGGACCATTCGCTAAGCCGAAAAACATACGTGTTGGTTCAAAATGCCCATCGGGAGTCGTAAATGCTGCTTTTCGAGAGGATTCATTGTCCATTGGGATCTGGTTAAAACCTTGGCAAGCGTCAAGTATGCAAAACAAATTATAACCAGATAGTTGGTCGAGCAAATCATCAAGGCATGGTAAGGGGAATTTATCTTTGACTGTTTGAGAATTTAATTGCCTGTAATCGATTACCATCCGATATTCCCCCGTTTTTTTCTTTACTAGCAAAACTGGACTACTATATTCGGAAGAGCTGTCTCTAACTATTCCTTGTTCTTTTAATTCTTTAATTATATGGCGTAACACTTCCCGTTCATGATGAGAAGCACGATAAGGTGAGCGAGCTACAGGTGAGCTACCTGGTTTTTCAGTAATACACATCAATGTATTATTGACGCATCCAAGTTCATCCGGTTTTAGTGCTATGCATGCTCTGTATTCATTCAATAAATTGCAAATTTCCTGTTGTTGTCGAATGTCTATACAAGGGCCGACTTTAATGTCTTCCCGTGTAATCTTTTGCCTAATGACTTCTTTAGCCATCAAAATATTAATTTTTCTACTGTCTTCCACTGAATCAGTTTCATTAGGGATTTGGTCGATCTTGAGAGGCTCAGGTTGTAAAATCCCTGTTTTAATAACGTGATTTTTTTTGAGATGCATAGTTTGGTAACTAAAGTTGGCGACTGGTAGTATTGTTTTACCACCATCAAGGTAAACTGCTGTTTCAAGATCTTCACTTTGTTCCTTAACTAACACAATTCCATTTTTCTGATCAACGTTGCTTACTACATGGATTAATTGCACCGTACGGGGTTGTATTTGAACAGGTTCGGAAACTCTGAATACAACTTTTTCTGGGACTTCATCGACTTCGATATTGCACATCTTCTTAAACTCACTGATGTGAAACAGTTTAGACATTCCCTGCTTTCGAACCATGACTAAATCGGGAAAATCTATAATGTCATTTCCAATGAGAATATTAGGTCCCTCAAAAGTGCCATCGGACACCACATAAAGCTTGACATCTGTCAAATGTACATTGTCCACTGTTACTTGTGCTGTGACTATTTTAAAAGACTCCGTAACTCCACCGATACCCCGTATGTTGGTTGAAATTTTACTTAAGATGATCGCATTTATTTTAGTTACAAATGTTTCTTTAATCATTGATATATCTGCTGCGGTATCCATAATTGCCTCCGTAGTGATGCCGTTAATAACGATAGTCTTAGTACTTACGTTTCTGTCCGAAGGATTCGAATGAGAAATGTTCACTAGAGGAGAAATAGAGGGTTTTTGTGGACAATCCTTTGTTCCATGACCTTCCATTCTACACCTGGTACACAACTTGGGTCGTCTCAATTTTAGACAGTCACGAGAAAAATGTCCCTTTTCATTGCAGTTATAACATACTATGGATTCTGTAGCTCTAACACGCGAAATGTCTTTATTCCAACTTTCGTTTGAAGTATGATTCTTTCTCAAAATAAACTCTGGACGGTCATTCACTTGAAGTTTACCCTTAAAAGAATTGTCCAGTTCTATGTATTCATCTATCTTATTAGTCAATTCAATTGGTGTATTTAATGATGACCATGTGCTCAAATAGTAATCTCTTACTGCAGAAGGAGCCACCTCTTTGATACGATCAGAGATTATCAGTCCTTTTAAGTCGTTCACACTCTCAATTTTCAGTCCTGTAGTCCATCCGGTAAAATATGTTTCTAACTCATAATAATATTCCCGCCAGCTCTTTCCATCCTTAATCTTATGTGAGTAAAATAGTTGTCTGAACTTTTCGGGACTTAATTTATATCGCTTTAAAAGCAAATCTTTCACGTAAGCATAATCTTCGGCATTTTTTTCTGGTTCTTTCAGAATTAATTCAACAATATCACTTGGCAATACTCCAGTAAGACACGCCATCCACAATGTCGATTCCATTTTAACTCGCGTCATCACTCTTTCGAAATGGACAAGATACAACCCTATGTCGTCGTTAATTGAATCGAATTTTCTTAACTGAGCTTGCCAATCCACCTTTGGTAATTCTGACACTGCGCTGCTGGTAATAGTCTTTGCTTCTGACTCTAATTTCTTTAACTGAAGTTCGTGTTGGCGCTTTTCGCGCTCAATTTCATGTTGGCGCTTTTCTCGCTCAATTTCCTTTTGGTACTGGAGCTGTTCCCTTTCAAATTCCTGTTGGCGTTGCAACTTTTCAATTTCCTGTTGGCGCTGTTCATTTTCATGTTGGCGCTTTTCCCGTTCAATTTCTTGTTGGCGCTTTTCCCGTTCAATTTCCTGTTGGCGCTTTTCCCGTTCGATTTCCTGTTGTCGCTTTTCCCTTTCAATTTCTTGTTGGCGCAGTTCATTTTCATGTTGGCGCTTTTCCCTTTCAATTTCTTGTTGGCGCTGTTCATTTTCATGTTGGCGCTTTTCCCTTTCAATTTCTTGTTGGCGCAGTTCATTTTCATGTTGGCGCTTTTCCCTTTCAATTTCTTGTTGGCGCTGTTCATTTTCATGTTGGCGCTTTTCCCTTTCAATTTCTTGTTGGCGCAGTTCATTTTCATGTTGGCGCTTTTCCCTTTCAATTTCTTGTTGGCGCTGTTCATTTTCATGTTGGCGCTTTTCACGTTCTTCTTCACTGAGTCGTTCGACATCTAAGCTCGAAATGATGCCCTTAACTATTTCTTCTTCATAATTGTCATTACTTAAGATAACTTTGATCAAACGTATAACTGTTAGGTTTTTAACATCAGCTTCTCCTAACTCAGTGGCAATATATTGCAAATCTCTCTTCCTGACTCTTGATAAATAGGACATTGCTTCAAAATTTTTTTTTTATTATCCCACTTCTGAAGTGTAAAACTTAAGAGCTTTTATTCAATAACAACGTAAACATAAAAAAACGTTACATCACTTAATCATCAAACGTAAATCTCTTTCTCAAACCCGATAATTCCGAAAAACATCCAACGTCTTACTGAAATCGTAATTCCAATCCCCATCGTTGCCATTCTCAATAACCCAAGTTCTTGCTTACAATATTATTAGCGAAACTTTATTCCAACCAACTAGATGATCGCCATTGTAAAACTTCAAAAACTACTTAGTGTTGCCAAACAATAATAAAGAAATATATATAAACACTAATACAACTTTAACATATTTGTGTTCTCTTCAACGTTTCCTCTATAATGATAATTTATAATGATTATTTTAACTGTCACAAAGGGCAAACCAGATTGCTTTCAATGCCTTGCTGGATATCTAGACATTGTACATGCTAATGCTAAAAACCAAGACTCACGTAGATATGTGAATGAAAACTGCACTAACAACCTCAAAAAAAAAAAAAAAAAAACCACGATGTATCAAAAATATTTACATGTGGTCACAAAATCGAGCAAATCGTAGTTGTTTTTACTTTTCTGCTCCATTTCTTCAAACGATCTCTCTCCCTTGAAATTTTTCTGCGCCCCTCTCTCTTCCCGCCCGATGGATAATCCTTAATCTAAATAAGGCAGTGAGAAGCAAAGAGAAGTAAGTGGACATTTTCAGAATTTGAGTAAAACGTGTTTAAAGTTTCCGTCCTAGGTAGACTTTGATTGAAATTTTTTTTGAAATCATGCTGCACGGCAGCCCTTACCAGACTACTAGAACCATCTCTTGCACCGAAGCAGAGGAGAGGTTCACCTACCAGTTGTACTGTTCATATCCATTCTTTTAATTTTGAGAGTTACATCCCTTTGCTGCTCACTGCCTCAAATGATGTTAAACACAAACTTGTGCTAAAAAACTGGGATAAAACTTTTGTTGGTACAAGAAATCAGCGCCGTGCAAGCATAAAAATTAAATTAAATCAAGACATTTTCCATTATTACCTATGGGACAGTCCGAAGCGCTGCTAACGGAATGGTTGTAAGGTAATCTTCTTCTTCCAGGAGGAATGAGATGTTTACTACTCGAAGTGTAGTGGTTTCCCAAACCCGTGGGCAGAATGGACACTTCTGAAGTGTTGAGTCTCGCCAACATCACCACCAGGAACATGCAGAGGAGTCCCGAAGAGGACTTTGTAGGGGTGTTGCGTCTACATCAGGTAGGTTCTAAAGAGTTTTCCTCGCAGCTTTTGGATCACATAAAAGACACTTCCGGTGTACAGTGCCTTGAAAGCGGCAAAGGAATTCCATTTTGTCTTTCATTTCTGCAAAACAGGCAGATATTTCAAACGTTAGATGATCAAAAAGCCACAAATTACATTAGCATTAAATGAAATGTGAGTCATTCCTTGTCAAGTGACCTAGGGGTCCCCACTCGACCATCTCCGATTTGGATGAAATTTTATAGAGGGTAGATATGCCTTTGAAACTAACCTTTGCAAATTTTCAGCTTCCGAGATCCAAATCCTGAGGATCTAGGATCTCCGAAATGTGTGATCCAAGATGGCGGATTAGCTTTTTGTACGAAATTGCCAAGTTTACGCCAAGCTGTCAGAAAATTTTATCGCACTGGAAGCCTGAAATTTTAGGCGCTTAAAGTATGTTTGAGCATTAATATATTCAAGTATTTTTGTAAATTTGAGCTCGTTAGATTTTGTGTAGCATTCGCGTGAACTAGTGAAAAAGTGCGATGGGAAATTGTTTTCTTGGATTTTAGGTTGTCATAAAATATGAACGAAAATAATTAAAAAGCTCATGCTGCGTGATTCCATTGTAAAAATGCTTGTTTTTAATGGGTTACAGTTACAGAGCTAAAATATCTATTTTCTAAAAGATATTGTGATTCGAAGTGGCTATCAAAACCGTTCAAATGAAAAAATGGCCTATTTTCAAAGCGCTATAGTTCAAGTTTGACACATCGCATCTTCTTTTTGTTTATACCATTAGAAATAACGTATTTTTTCCTTTCAAAATAAGTTTTTTCTTTGATGGTGTTCTTTCGAATAAGGATTTAAAAAAATGAGCTTGAAATTATGTCTGCCGTAACGAATTGCCATGTTTAATCTCAGGTTACGGAACATTTTATAACACTAGAAGCCTGAAATTTTGGGAGCTTAAAGTACTTTTGGTTGTCAATTCGTTCTAGCATCTTTGTAAATTTGAGTTCATTATTTTTTGTGTAGCACGTATGCAAAGCCTTGACAAAACGCAGCAGAGAAACTTTTTCAGCACCAAGTACTAACCCAGTAAAAACATGCATATTGACAATAGAATTACAAAGTTCGAGCGTTTCACTCATTTTTATTCAAAATTTATGACATTCTGAAATCCAGGAAAAAGTTGTAACATATGTTTTGTATTCATGATTGGCAACGCTTGCTTACTTGCCATGCTCGTTATTGTAACATGCACGTGTAGTGTGATTCGATTCTTACCATTTTAATAAAAGGGAACTACTTTGATATACCCCCCCAAATCGAAAATTTGGCGACTTTTTTTGTTTTTGTTGACACAAAACTTTGTTGCCACAAAAATTGTTGCCACAAAACTTTAAAAGAAACTCAAAAAATGGTTCAAAATACAAGAAAATACTAAATTTGGCAACAGCAAAAACCTAAAAGCTGAAAAAACCTAAATTGGCAACACCAAAATAAGAAACAGCAACCCTAAAAAGTCCGTAGGAAATGCCAGATTTGGCGCGTAATTTTTGGGGGTGTATATCAAAGTTATACCAATAAAAGTTGTGAAGTTTGAAAATTTGCTGTTGTGCATTACTGATATCTAGATACTGATATAAAAATATGAAACAAGACATGGTGTCAGGTGGAAACGCTCGCAGTAGACCTCTTTGAACATTGGAACTTTTGTGTTCAAACAACAGATATGATGGAGATGTTCAAACCGCCAGCTCCGATAAGCTTCTCAACGGGTAATGTGCCAGAAACATGGAAGCTGTGGTATCAAAAGTTTGAGAACTTTATGTTGGCGACGGAAAAAAGTGGGAAAAGCGACAAGACAAAAATCGCCATACTCCTCAGTTTGCTAGGCGACGAAGGAGTCTCCGTCTTCAATAGTTTGATGATACAGCCAGTAAAGATAAGTACGACGACGTCGTAAGTAAATTCTCCGATTATTGTGCACCGCGCAAGAAATGTGGTATTCGAGCGATTTAAGCTCTTTTCTTGCTCGCAACAAGAAGGACACTCAATCGACTCATACGTCACCCAGTTGCGGACGTACGCAGCAACTTGCGAATTCACTGATCAGGAAGAGTCTCTTATTCGCGACAGAGTCGTCTTGGGTATTCGCGAGAAATCCCTCCAAGAGAGACTTCTTCGGGAATCGGCCATGACTTTGAAGAAGGCTACCGATTTCATCCGGGCAGTGGAAGCCAGCAAGGAGCAGTACAAAACGATCAGCGACTCTGGCGGCTTCAAAGCAGAAGTGGATGTGCTGAAGGCGAAGAGGAAGCCTATAAAGAGCACTGCCTCTGCAAAATCACACCAAGAGTTCGACTGTGGCAGGTGCGGGAGAACGCACAAGAAAAGAGAGTGCCCTGCGTTCAACAAGCTGTGTAACGTGTGCAAACAGAAGAATCATTTCGCAAAAATGTGCAAATCAGGTAACGATAAAGGAAAAAAAATCCTGAAATAAATAAATCGGGTCCTCGTCACGTGAACGAGATACAATCTAACGGTGAGCTCGTTATATCGAGTCTCTACATTGACGTTGTAAGTGCAGGCTCAGGGCCTAGAGAGAAATCTTGGTCAAAAGATGTGACCATTAATGGTCAAGTAATTTCCTTCAAATTAGACACAAGTGCAGAAGCAAATATTTTACCTCTGTCTGTTTACAAAGGTAGGAAACTCGATTAATTATGCGAATTAATCAGTACTGATGTACTGCTAACATCATATGGTAACCACAAGTTGAAACCTGAAGGTTACGTTAATTTATCTTGCTCTGTAAATAATAATGTAAATACTGTATTGTTAAAATTTATTGTTGTAAATGTTGATTCAAAGCCAATATCAGGCTTACAAGCATGTGAAATGTTAGAATTAATTCAAAGAATTGATCAGGTAGAAATCCTTAACAAGGATGAAATTTTGACCAAATATGGTGATGTTTTTCAGGGACTTGGTACTTTCCCTGGTAGGCCTCACCATATTGAGGTTAATGAAAATGTTACTCCGGTAATAAATCCTCCTAGAAGGATTCCTCAGACACTTTTAGCAAATCTAAAAGAAACATTTTCTGAGTTAGAAAATAAAGGAGTAATAGAGCATGTAAATAAACCTACAGATTGGGTGAGCACCTTAGTAGTGGTTGGAAAGACAAATGGGAAATTGAGGATATGCTTAGATTCAAGGGATCTGAATAAAGCTATAAAAAGGGAACATCATATTATTCCATCTAGTGATGAAATAATTAGTCAATTAGAGGGAAAGAAATATTTTTCTGTGCTAGATCTTAAAGAGGGTTTTTGGCAAATCCCATTGGATAGCAACAGCTCTGATCTATGCACATTTAACTCTCCTTTTGGACGGTTTAAATTCAAAAGACTTCCTTTTTGGTATTGCTTCGGCTCCAGAAGTCTTCCAAAAACAAAATCAAAAACTGTTTGGTGATATAAAAGGTGTTCAAATCTACTTTGATGATATAATAATTGCTGGAACTGACAAACAAGATCATGACAGCACATTAGTTAAAGTATTAGAGAGAGCCAAATCTCATAACGTTAAATTTAATCCTGAAAAATTTCAGTTCCGAGTTGATGAGGCCAAATATATGGGGTTAATAATTTCGGAAAAAGGGGTAAAGCCTGATGAATCGCATGTCAGAGCCATCAATGAATTAGAAAAGCCTACCTGTAAAAAAGATATAAGGAGACTTTTGGGCATGGTAAATTTTTTAGCAAAATTTATCCCTAATGTGTCAAAGATTACTGCACCCTTGAGGGAACTGTTGAAGGATAAATCTGAGCTCCAATGGTCATTTGAACAGGAAGAGGCATTTAATTGTATTAAAAAACTAATCAGTACAGCCCCAGTCTTAAGAGTATTTAGTAGCTCTAAAGAAATCACAATTCAGTGTGATAGCTCGAAGGATGGGCTAGGAGTATGTTTGCTGCAGGAAGGGCAGCCAGTATCCTTTGCCTCTAGAAGTCTAACCGAATGTGAGAAAAACTACGCCCAGATAGAGAAAGAGCTCTTAGCAATAGTTTTTGCTTGTGAGAAATATCATAACTTTATTTACGGGCATAAGGTTCAAATACAAAGTGATCACAAACCATTAACCTCAATCATAAGAAAACCTCTTAATAAAATCACCACTCGCTTACAAAAAAAGGTTTTAAAATTACTAAAATACCACTTAGTTATCAATTACTTGCCAGGAAAAGACATGGTTTTGGCAGATGCATTGTCTAGAGCATTTATTAAAGATCAGGTACTTGATGATCCTGACATGTTGCATACTGTACACTCTATTTCTAAATGCTTACCAATGAGTGACAGTAGAAAAGAACAGTTTAAAAAAGCATTGGAGGTGGATGATGAACTAAAAGTTATCATTAGTTTTTGTAAACAGGGGTGGCCCAACAAAAAGAAAATACCCTTCAATTTAAGGAAATACGACAAATTAAAAAATGAATTGTATCTAGATCATGATTTGTTATTCCTAAATAATAAAATAGTAGTCCCAAAAATACTTAGATCTGAAAGGCTCACACTTATCCATGAAGCTCACATGGGTATTGAAAAGTGTAAAAGTCGGGCACGAGAGATCTTATACTGGCCAGGCATTTCAAAAGACATTGAAAGAACTGTAGAGAACTGTGTAATATGTGCTAAATTTTGTAAAGATCAAACTAAGGAACCATTACGACCCCATGAAATACCTGACCGAGCTTTTCAAAGAATTGGGATGGATATCATGTATTTTCGAAACATTAATTATCTTGTCATAACCGACTATTTCTCTAAGTGGATTGAAGTTGAAGAACTGAAAAGTAAATCAGCTGGGGACATTCTTAAAGTATTGGAGAGAGTATTAACCAGGTTTGGTATTCCTGAAGCAATTGTGTGTGATAATAGCCCTTTCAACTGCTGGGAATTTAAGAAATTCTGTAAAGAGTGGGACATAACAATTTCATTCAGCAGCCCATATCACTCACAAAGCAATGGTATGGCAGAAAAAGGGGTTGGGATTGCCAAAGCCTTATTCAAAAAGGCCTATGAAGATAGTAAAAGTCCTCTTGTGGCATTGTTAGAATACCGAAACACTCCAATAGCAGGCATAGGGTTATCCCCAGCCCAAATGATGTTCAATCGCAGGTTAAGAACTAAGCTTCCCATCTGTAATAAGCTATTAAATCCAGAAATATTTAAAGATATTAGTGATAGCTTAAAGCAGCGACAAATAAAACAAAAGTTTTATTATGATAAAACAGCAAAACCACTCAGGCAATTGAAGTTAAATGAGAAGGTACTTATTAAAAACTTCCTAAAGAAAACATGGGAGCCAGGAAAAGTCATTGCTTATGGGAAAAACCCAAGATCATACAAAATAAGAACTGCCTCTAACAAGGTTCTCACGAGGAACAGAAAACATTTAATACCATCAAATGTTAATTATAATTTTAACTCTCATATAGATTTTGATATTGATGAAAATTCACCTAATGAGAGCATAATTTCTTTGAACTTAAATCGAACCAACAATAACCCAAATTTCACATTATCAAATAATAATAATCAAATTGTGCGGACAAGATCTGGGCGTGTATCGAAAAAACCTTCTTATTTGAAAGATTATTACACTTGATGTACAAGGGGGGATGTAACATATGTTTTGTATTCATGATTGGCAACGCTTGCTTACTTGCCATGCTCGTTATTGTAACATGCACGTGTAGTGTGATTCGATTCTTACCATTTTAGTAAAAGTTGTGAAGTTTGAAAATTTGCTGTTGTGCATTACTGATATCTAGATACTGATATAAAAATATGAAACAAGACAAAAGTTTCTCTGCTGCGTTTTGTCAAGACTTTGCAAACGTGCTACACAAAAAATAATGAACTCAATTTCACAAAGATGCTAGAACGAATTGACAACCAAAAGCACTTTAAGTTCCTAAAATTTCAGGCTTCCAGTGCCATAAAATGTTCCGTAATCTGAGATTGAACATGGCAATTCGTTACGACACACATAATTTCAAGCTCATTTTTCTATTCTTATTCGAAAGAACACCATCAAAGAAAAAACTTATTTTGAAAGGAAAAAAATGTGTTCTTTCTAATGGTATAAGCAAAAAGAAGATGCGAGGTGACAAACTTGAGCTATGGCGCTTTGAAAATTGGCAATTTTTCACTTCAACGGTTTTGATAGCCACTTTGAATAACAATATCTTTTAGAAAATAGATATTTTAGCTCTGCAACTGTAACCCATTAAAAACAAGCATTTTTGCAATGGAATCATGCAGCACGAGCTTTTTAATCATTTTGTTCAGATTTTATGACAACCTAAAATCCAGGGAAAAAATTTCCGATCACGCTTTTTCACAAGTTCACGCGCATTACGAGTTCACAAAATCTAACGAGCTCAAATTCACAAAAATACTTGAATAAACTAACGGTCAAACATACTTTAAGCCCCTAATATTTCAGGCTTATAGTGTGATAAAATGTTCTGTAAATTTGGCGTAAATTTGCAGTTTGGCGCAAAAAGCTAATCCGCCATCTTGTATCACATTTTTCAGAGATCCTAGATCCTCAGGATTTGGATCTAGGAAGCTGAAAATTTGCATAGGTTAGTTTCAAAGGCATCTCTGCGCTTCTATAAAATTTCATCCAAATCGGAGATGGTCGAGTGGGGACGATTTGAAACATTAGGTCAGTTGACGTGGCTCGTAAGCTTTAAAAATTATTTGTAAAACCTCAAATTTTAATTTTACAAAGGATTTAGCTTCTTGATCGTTATATTACACGACTTCGAACTTCCTTTACACCTGAATAAAATAAGCTATTATTCACTATACTCGAATTCCCGTGTCTATGATAATACAGTCATTCGATAAAGATTTTCACCGGAACAAACTTACCCCCCCCCCCATTTCTTATTTGAGCCATTGAAAGCCAAATTGGTGTAAGTCAATAGAACTAGTTACTAATAGAATTAATTACTAAGAGAATTAATTACTAATAGAATTAACTACTAATGTAAACTAGCAAGAGCTTTTCTCGCATTTTCTTTTTTGTGCCATGTTGTTAAGGGCCATTCATTAATTACGTAAGGATGATTTTGGCAATTTTTGTCCCCCCCCCCTCCCTCTCCCATGTAAGGGTACGGAAGATTTTTAAAACCCCTTCCTCCTGTTCTTACGTAAGATTCCATTTCGTTTTTCAAAATACTGAAACATTGTTAGAAAAATATCAAGTCCACTAAAACTCCCAGTTTGACTTAAACCAAAATCTCTTATTTTTCAAGATATTATATGATGCGATACTAATTAAAAAAAAAACATGCCAAGAAAAGTGCAATTTTTTAATTATATTTTACACTATTCATTCCTTGTTCAACAAGCAAAGAACAGCTCATCCTAGTACGTTTTTTGCCCTCCAGAAGCAAATGAAATATGATCTCTCCCACACCACTTGACCGCTCGATTTCTAATGTAAAATATCGGATTGGAATAACGTAAGAATGGGTTTGACCCCTCCCTCCCCAAAGTAAGGGTATGTAGAGATTTTTGAAACCCGCTTTTCCCCCTCGGGACCCCTACGTAATTAATGAATGGTTCCTTATTAATGAATATTGTACTAACCAAATGGTCATCGTTGATGATATGATTTCATTAAGAGAAGTTGATACCCTAAAAACTTTTTAAAAAAATCTTTTAGTTTTATACATTAAAATCGAGAGTTTTCAATCGACACAAAATTCATGTTTCTATGTAGATTGAAATTAACTCATTTTAAATATTGATTGGGCGCAGTGGCGTAGCGTAGGGGGGCAAACGGGGCACTCGCCCCGGGCGGCACATTGTTAGGGGCGGCAAATTCTGTAACACTACATTGAAATCAAAAAGTTTTTTTTTTTTTTAATACTGGATACTGACATGCATGCGGGCCATTATCACTTGGCGCTGGCATAGAAAGACAAGAAGAGAGAGGACAGTCTCCTTGGAAAGGATTATAAATCTCAAAGATCGACAAGCAAGCAGGGGCGGACTGGGTCCCTCAAGAGGGCGCCAACCTTAACTACCAAAGGGCACGTAAGAACTGGGGTTCAAGAGCGCAAAGGTTTTAAAGGTTCAAAAATAAAAGAAAGCGCACAGGTTTGATCGCGTGAAAAAACGTAGGCGCACAAGTTCAAGGGCGCCAAAAATCTTTACTAATATTAAAAAGAGAGAGTACGAATTTTTCTGTGTTTATATGTTCGAGGTAATCTCCGGAACCTCTGCACCTATTTGAAAAATTCTTTCACTGTATGAAAGGTGCCTTCTCACTGAGTAACATATAGGCTATAATCCGATAAATAGTGCTTTTTTTATTCCAATTTAGGCCCAAATTTCACGTAAATTGCCTATTATTGGCTATTAAGGGGGCGAAAAATTACTTGCACATATTAATATTATATATCGTTGAAAAGGGTAGATTTTTCCGCGTTCTAAGCAATTTGTTTCGATGCTCTAACTTCATTACGCCGGGAGTAATTTGCGTTTTTAGCTCGAACCTTTTTAGGCTTAGCTGAAATTTAGGCACTACTTTCTTCATTAAATCTATCAATGAAAAGTGAAGGAATCGTCCCACAGTTTTCTTTTTGACACCATTGAAAAAAGCGACATTTTTTACTCCAGAAATATCTCGACCAATGGCCGAAAAAAATCGTTTCTATCTTCAAAGGAAAAAAAGTTACAAGCGTTTTTAAATCAATTTCGAAATATGTCATTTTGATTCAGGTTGTCAACTATTTTATTTTCACGTTTCCACGGTTACGCTTTTTGAATTCATTGTATATTTCCTCAGTTTGCATTTAATACTTAAACTTATTTTATTTCATGTTTCCATGGTTACGCTTTCAAAATCAATCTTTCGCATTTTAATTTCTTAAAAGTATTTTGATATCTGTCGTCAATGTTTGGGACGGATGGATTATGATAGCGTGGTTGCTGGGCAAGTTTGGCGATAAACAATAGAGTTATGGAATTATTTTTACATTTGAAAGATATTATTTGATATATGAAAAATTATCATATAAACTTTGTGCTACAATATGATTAAAGTGAAAAACAACGTAAATAAAGCACAAATATTGGAGAAGATACAGCATATAGCTATTTCAAGGCTACAATAGAGCCTCTTCATCAGTGCAGAAAGCTCACCAACACAACCAAAAGTTGCGAGAGAACTGACAAGAACCAAGTGGACACCGGTATTTGTACCAAAGAGGGCCAACGAATAAGAATACAGGAATCAGACAACCAATCAGTGAACAGCACGTACACTCCGGACTCAAAGCAAGGGGAGAGACAACCAATCAGAAGCCAGGAGACAAAAAAGAGTGCGAGACACCGGAGAAACAGGAAAGGCAATTATAGAACTTGCTTCCAAACATCATGAAAAAATGGAGTGCTGGAAAAATCATTGACAAGAGAACGAGAATTTTTCCAAATATAGTAAGCTTCCCAAAAATCGAGGTCATAAACCGAAGAACATTTACAAATAATCTTTGCAGATGAAAAATCAAAACAATGACCAGAAGTCCAACAATGCTGAGCGATGGAAGAACGAGCAAGTTCTTTATGTTTAACATAGTTTTCGTGCTCTTTCAGACGGTGCTTGAGAGCACGTTTAGTCTGTCCAACATAACCAAGTCCACACTTGCAGGAGATGCTATAAATACCCCAGTTGCTATGGCAATCAATGGGGTCCTTTAAGTTTGTAAATTTTATCTTATTAACTGGAGAAAAAGCTTTATTATTTGATGTCTTTTTTTTTTTGTTTATTTGGCGAAATATTTTATATTGCAGCAAAAACCGCTTCACTCGCTAAATAGAGTTTTAGAGCAAATGTAAATCTAATTTAATCAACTGACGAAAAGTTTTCAATTCCAAAGAAACTTAAATATTTTTTTTTTGAAAAGGTGAATACGCATTTTATACAAAGAAAAATGATCATTTCACATCAGAGGGGGAGGGGACGTCAAAATTTTTTTTTATTTAACGGACCTCCATTACATTTTTGGCACGGGCATCGCTGTGCGGGTACTGCTAGTAAGTAAATAAAGTAAATAAAGTCACACAGGTTTGAGGGAGCACCCCGACACCCAAAAAACCCTATGCGCCCTTTTTTTTTGCGCTCACAAACCTGGGGCACTTTTTTTTTTTTTTTTTTTGGCGCTCTCGAACCTTTTATTTTTTTCATTTTATTTTATTTGTGCCTTCTGTTTTTTTTTTTTTTTTTTTCCACCTTTGATCCCGAGCTTTTTTTTTCTTTTTTGCGCTCTCAAACCTGAGCGTTTTTTCACCCGTCCTCGAACCTTTTTTTTCCCATTTTATTTTATTTGTGCCATCTTACGTGTGCGCCTTCGTTTTTTTTTTTTTTTTTTTTTTTTTTTTTTTTGCGCCCTTTCTCGAACCTGTGAACCTGTTTCTATTTGCGCGCTCAAACCTGTACGCCTTCGGGGAAAGGGGGAAAAGGTCTCTCTTTTTTTTTTATTTTATTTTTTTTTTTTTTACTCCTTCAAACCTGAGCGCCTTCTCTTTTTTTTTTGCAATCTTGAACATGTGAGCCTTCAGTTCTTTTTATTTATTTATTAATTTTTTTTTTATTTATTTTTGATTTATTTATTTATTTATTTATTTATTTATTTTTTTTTTTTTTTTTTTTTTTTTGCGTTCTTAAACCAATGCCTCCTCGGGGTTTTTCTTCTTCTTTTTTTGCACTCTTAACCCTGAGCGACTTTTTTTTTTTAATTTATTTATTTCATTTGAGCCCTCGAACCTGTGCGCACGTTTCTTTTTGCTCCCTGAAACCTGTGCGACTTTTTAAAATTTTTATTTGGCCCATTGAATTCGTGCGGCTTTGTGTCCTTTTTTCCGGCACTTTATTAGTATTTATATTTATTTTTATTATTATTTTTTTTTGTCAACCTGAACTTTTTTTTTGGACATGGGGATCATAGAAATGAAGCCGATACTTGAATATTACATCGAAAAGTAAATGATTGTACATCAAAAAATACAATCGAAAACAAACTGTGAAAAAAAAGAAAAAACAGTTTTTTTGATGAATTTTTAATTATTTTAGGGGGGAGAACCACCCTGAGGGTTCCTCCTTGCTACAAATGCTCATCTTTTTAAACTTTTCTTTTCTCTTGTCTCCCAGAATCCCAGAAGAATGCTAACTATCAATATAATGCTCCCTCCCACTCCCAAATAAAATTATTGGCTTAGTAAAAATTGGGAGGGGGTGGAGGTTTCTCTGCAGGATTCCAAAATGGGGTGGGTAATAGGGGGAAACAGTGGTCATATTTGCAGGTCCGGATCTATACATTTTGGACACCCTGCAACTAAATCTGCAGGGCCTCTCCCTAGAAGTGAGCAGTATATATTTGCGACGTTAATAAGTCTTAGTGCTAGATTTATTTATTTATTTATTTTTCCAGTTTCTTTGGCAGTCGGGCCCCTTAAGGCCGTGCCCCCCCCCCCTCCCCGCACTGCTGGGTCTGCGGGTGTGTAATTCCGGGCCTGCATATTAGGATTCGGAGGGTCATTTTAAAAAACGACATTTTATACGACATTTTACAGAAAAGACTGATACAATCGATATTGATAGTGTTGTTAAAGAATATCCGTTAGTGAAAAGTAGAAAATTAAAATTTTAGGTTAAGATGAAAAAATCTTTTCAAGTATAAAAAAATGTGTCGATCAGGTAATTTATAATCATATTTTTTTCTTCTTCTTCTTTTCAATAAAAGGTTTAAGAAATATGTTTAGTATACACAATTTTAGATCATGTTTTAAATGTTTTTATCTAAAATATTATCTCTCTTAATGCAATAATTTAATAATTTTTGAAAAATATTTATTAGAATTTTTCGATTAACAGTATTTTTTGTTAAAGTATGATTATATTAAAATGTAAAGCATGTAATGAAACGCAATGAAATCTTGTTTTTGTTCTGTAAAATGTTAAGCATGTCGTTTTTTTTTTTTTTTTTTGTGTGTGTGTGTGGGGAGGGGGGCATATAGCAGGACAATGTAAGAGGGGCGGCAAATTTGATGCCTGCCCCGGGCGGCAGAAACCTACGCTACGCCGCTGATGGGGCGGGAATGTATCAAAATGTACGTACAATTTCACTTTCAAACGTGCTTCTCTCAAAAAGTCAATTTTTGAACCTAATGTTCCCTTTTCTCCAAAACTACTTTGCATTATTACTTTGAAATTCTTACCACATTTCATTTATACCTTCATAACTATACTAAAGTGAAACCTTTGCATTAGGACTGAAACTTTTTCAAAAAAAAATCGGTGTTTTTATGGTCAGAAACGGCCCTTTTCTTCATTTAAAAAAGTGAATAGTGGCTAAAGGGTAGTAAATTATGGATTTGTCTTAAAGCTTCAGTTCCGTGGACTCTTAGATATATGTAAAAAACGTCGAGAAATGTTTAAGTTCCTGTCATTAAAACGTTTTGATAAAAAGGTACATGAAGTATAGCAATTCAACATTACGCGTAGTAAGTTAAAATGGATTCCGTAAAAGTAGTTTCTTTGTCAGTGTAGTGATAATGCCAGATAAACAACCAACAGTCGCTACATTCACCGAAAGGAGACTCTTATCAATGCATACCAGTTTTTTCTCACTTGGCACATTGAAAATTTCACCGAATTTCGAAGATTTTTTTTTTCCTTTTTCTCTTAGAGGATGTTCCGACTTAATTTTGTTCGAATATATTTGTTCGTTGGAGAAAAAAGTTATTGATGGCAAATCAGAGAGAGAGAGAGAGAGTAATTTTCAAATAAACTGAAAAAGTTTAACGGTATTTTCTTACTAAACAAAAGTTTGATGGGAACCTTATTGTAAATTTTTGTCAATTAAGAGGCGTCTGAAGATTGCTTAAAAATTTGTATTCAATTCATGCTGTCTGTTTTCCCCATCGGTATTTTTGACCGACTTTAGGAGGAGGGTGTTTATGGATAAGGTTTTGTTATGGAGTAATCACGTATTTTGTTTGTTTGCGAAGCTGTTTGAAGAAGTTTCGTGGATTTTTTAATTTTTTAATTTGTTTATTTTTAGACAGGGTCATTCAGGGTCAAAGGACCATATTTAAAAGTTTCAGCTTTAGATCCTTTCCTTTCTTTTGATGAATTGAAACATAGAATTTTGCTCATTGTGTCCAAAACGATACCTTCTGAGAGTAACTGGGTATGAAAAATTTACTTTTTGACTGATTGTTAAAAAACTAAACTATTTTTCTATTAACCCCATAGACTGGGGGTTAATGGAATGCACACGTGACAATACTTTTGGACATCAGCTTCATAACTTCCTTAAAAACATAACATTTTTTTTTTTTTAAATTGAGGAAAAAATTTTTGTTTAGCCAATCACACGAGTCAAGTACCAGTGAACCAGTGAAATGGTTCAACAAAAATTGAACTACCACCCTTATTAATTTGGGTAGAGATGAAATTGTAAGGAAAATGTAGTCCAAATTGTCCCACAAGTGATTATGGAATCAACTTCTAGAGAACCCCGTGGATTCACCCCTTCTATGTAACAAGTAAAATGAGTTAAAACCAGTTACTTCGCCTCTGTAAACCGGCTGGAGTGGAAAATGCAATATCCCTAAACTTTATATAAGTGTATACTAATAAAATAATAGTTTAAAAACTAAAAAAACACACGCTTTCGTAGCAAAATGAACTAAAAAGTGAAAAATAATCTTTGGATGATAATAGTTGACCAATCACTTAATAATTACATTAAAATGAAGTGATTGGTCAACTACTATCATCCAAAGATTATTTTTCACTTTTTAGTTCATTTTGCTGCGAAAGCGTGTTTTTTTAGTTTTTTAATTTATTATTTTATTTTCTTCTTTTTAGTTTAACTTGTTTTACGAAAAAATATTCATTTCAACATTGTTCAAAATCTATTATATTCATGAAATTTGCCCCAAAAAAGCGACTAAAGGTCTCGGGTGGCATTCGAAACGTGGTCTCTCGAATCCCAAAAAGAGCAACTGTACCCCTTAAAGTGTAATAGCCAAGCTCTAAAAACATTCAACTTCGCTGATACATTGCCTGTGGAGTAATTGTCTAATCCAGCTAATCCATCTCAGTCATCGATGTATGTGTGCGGAAATCATATCTACATTACTTTGAAAATTTGAGATGAATTTGCAGAAAAGTTTTGCTCAACAATGGTCTAATCAGCAATGAATTTCCAATTGAAGTCTAATCTAATTTTTAGCATGAAATTAGTTTAAAACAATTATATTTTATGTTTAATTACCTTGGAACATTGGAACAAATTTTGTCTGGTGCAGAAAAATTAAAGGTTTTTGTAGATATTTTTAAATAATTTTTGCGAGCATTTTTTAATGTATATTTAAAAAAATTTCCTTTTTTAAATTGTTGGATTTATGCCAAAATATTGATTAAAATTGGAGGAAACTAACAATTAAAAGAGTTAATTAATTAATTTGAATATAGAATATTGCATTGTCATCGGGTCTGAGGTCGCGTGCCAAATTTCAAAAGAATCCGATCGCAGGAAGTGGGCGAAATTTGAGCTGCAAGATTCCGTTACAAGATACATACATACATACAGGTGAAGCTTTTAAAAGCGTGTTAAAAAAAACGTTTTGCTCAACCCAAAATATTGCTACGATGCGGAAAATCAATGATCAATGGGAAAGAAAGATATAAAACGAACCAGTGCGGTACGTATAGTATGTAGTAAGAAAAACAAATTCACTTTCGTTGTAACGTATAGTAGATACAGTAATAATATTTGTAACTTAAAAAAGTGAAGATGATGATGATTTATGCTGCGTGATCAAACCGTTATTCTTATATATTTTTAAATAAACAATAGTTGCTTCACTATTTTTTTTATAATGTTTCCATCTATGGTAACACCCCTCTTCCTGGTTTCTTAAATTCACCATACAAGAGCAGCTTCCATGTTTATAATTTTTGCATTTCCCTTAGATACTACTCGGTGAAAATTGGAGGAAACTAACAATTAAAAGAGTTAATTAATTAATTTGATTATAGAATATTGCATTGTCGTCGGGTCTGAGGTCGCGTGTCAAATTTCAAGAGAATCCGATCGCAGGAAGTGGGCGAAATTTGAGCTGCAAGATTTCGTTACAAGATAGATAGACTCCGTATTTAGGGTCTGTGATATGAAACGTAAGCTCATCAAGTGCGGTCACTAATTTAAGAAATAGTCTTACTAAATGAAATAATAGTTGGAAATTTAAAAAAAAAAACATGCTTTTGTAGCAATATGAACTAAAAATTAATCTTTAAATATACCTGTAATGTTCGACAAAATAATTGACCAAACAGTTAAGTTCAACGCTAAAAATTCGTGGGGTGCACTAAGTCACTACATCCGGTACCTCGTATTGAAAATCAATTTTTATTCCTTCCGCCTTTCGGTTTGAATTCTTTGAATTGAAGATTTACCTATCGAAAATTCATCAATGTTACACTCAAGTGCGTCAATAGTAGCTTCAAGAATAAACACAGAATCTCGTATATTTAACTGACACCTGTCCAATGCAGCAACTAACTTTGGAGTAATAAAATCGTTCCTCATACATATTTACTTGTTCCAGGATCTTATTTACTTGTTCCAGGTTCTGGTATACTTGTTCCAGGTTCTGATATACTTGTTCCAGGTTCTGATACATTTGTTCCAGGTACTGGTGCTTCAGAGAAATCTTGTGAATGTATATTTTCACTAGAATCCGAAAAGGAATCTCCTTGTACTGGTTCATACAATTCCGAGAATGTTGAAGTGAATCGTATTTCATGAGCCTATTTTCTTCTGTGACAGCTCGAAGTCGAGCCCTTTCCTCTTTGTTGGCCAGTTTTTTTATCCACTCCAACTAAGTGACAAAGTTGCAAGAAAATCCTATCTTCCTCTATTTTGATTAACTGAATTGCATCAACATGTGCAATATCGAATAAGTAATTTAAATTACTCTCAAATTCTTGTTGGCGCTGCCCGATTACGTCTTGCAATTTCTTTGGATTTTTTTGTAAGTCTCTCCAAATTTGATACAGGTTTGTAAGTTTATTCACACAATTTGCAAAGATTTGGTGGGAATGCGTGCCTTTTCCCAAAAGAAGATACATTCCCGAATAGCGAGATTTGCACTTTCACTTATGGTTAAATTTACTTCTCGAATGTTATAAAATAAAACAAACAAAACTTGTCCATTAAAGGGAAGTTTTGAGCCCGTAATTTGATGTCTTACAACTCTTGTTAAAAATATCTCTTTTTTCGAGCTACGCAATTCCACTGTCATGTTTTGTTCCCTATGGAAGAACTATACTGCGTTATTTTCAGTAAGCTACCACCCTATAGCCAGGGCTGGGGCAGAAATACATGAAATACACCGCCATCTCAGTCATTACTGAGCTGGAGTTGTCTTTCATGGATACTGCGCTAGCTGAACGGAGTGTATTCGTACTGACACGTTTGACGGTGTGCACATTGCCACGGATTAGCTCCCAAATCTGTTTTTCTGTTTCGATTTGTTTTCTGTGCACCATTTACAGCTGTTTTGAGCTTCACAAAGTATCGCGTCACCAGCGTTCGCTTTCTTAGGAATACACGCGCTATTTACACGTTTAGGCGCAAGTCGGCACAGGTTATCGCGCTTCAAATTGTATGAAACTTTTTTTGCAACGGTTCTGATATAAAAGGAAAAAAATAAGAGGGTATTCGTTTGAAAAAAACGACTTTCATTTTTTTGGGGGCCACCCTAATATACATGCATAGGAAAAAAGTTTTTGATTTTAACAATATTTCCTACTGTTTTGTACAGTTAAAAACCCCTAGCATAGCGCCTACGGAGAAGCTTAAGGTCGATTTAGATCCTAAACTTAGAGGTGAATTAGCTTCAAACAAACCTTGTTGGAAAAAGCTCTTGATGAGGGATATGTATAGAGCAGATTTTTTTTTATTTGAGTGTTTTCAGATATTTTTTGAACAACACACCTTAAACGTGATTTTTTTTTTTTTTTACCTCAAAAATTTAAAATATTGTGCACATTCTGAATATATTCTCGCTTTTTTTGTTTCAAGAAGTAGGAAAAAAGTTATCAATGAAAATCAAAATACAATATTTCGTAGACTTAGCATTGACGCGTGACAGAGAAAAATATAAATATATCAAATGTGTTCACCAGGGCTGTGGAATCGGTGGGAAGATAGTGACTAACTCCAAACTCCGACTCCAACTCTATATTTTTTAGGGCCTTTGACTTCAACTCCGACTTTCTTTCTTTTATCGTTGCAATCATTGAGAAGAGATAAAATGGAGGGAGTGAAGACTTTCATCCGTGAAGCAAAGATCCCAAGTCACATGATAGATTTTAAGGCAAAGCATTGGAAGAAATCAGGTTTCTTTCGCTAGTTCCACGCAAAACGTGTCAACCATTCGTCGTTGCTGAATCATGTGACTTGAAGTCATTGCCTCAGCTTTTGCTAAGTAAATGATTCGACTTGCTTCCTCCATTTCCTAATTCCTACTCTAAAGTTCCAACCTAATAAACAGCCCCAATAACTTTACAACGTAATACCGTTGACCTCCGTAAAGAACATTTTAATCTTCTGTTTTGGTGTCTGATTCCTCGGAAAAAAAAAAAAGACACAACCCTTCGCTTCAAGGGCTGAGATTTCAGAAATTGCTGTAAGAGACCTCCATTTTGAAAGGAGAACCCGAAGATATGGTTTTCTCAATTGAAGTCACAGTCTCATGAGCGGATTCGTTCAAGATTCCACAAAATGTCATACAGTGGTCTCCCTGGGGGAAATTGAAGTAAGTCGTACTAAATTTGCACGTTTTGAGGTCTTCTGAATCCGTTTTGACCATTTTTGGAAAATGTCTGTAGTGGGGGGGGGGGGGTAAGTCTGTCTGCATGTGAGTGACTAGTTTTTTATAGCTGCTCTAGCGTAGAAATTGTTAAGTGAAATCAAACGAACCCAACCCTCGAGTAAATTCGTGCCCATTAGTGTTTGGCACCAATTAATCTGAGAAATGGTGTTGAGCATTCGAACATTTTTTTCGGTATGCGTGACTGCTATATTTCAAGAAATAACTGACGGAATCAAACAAAAATTGTTTTATAGGTCAGAGGGGGCAGATGTTGATTCAATTTTGGTGCAAATAGCTCTAAAGGAGAGGGGGGGGGGGAGAGTAATTGAGAGTTATTTCTCGTTACTTGCTTTATACTTGCTACTGTTCCTAAACTGCAAAACACAATCACAGACTTAAACTTTTGGAAACAGCAGCGCCATCTCTTTTAAGCAAAAGGTTTAAATATTAGTGTGTTTGAACTAGCTCATTGTTTTCAAAATTAATAAAAATTTCTGCATTAAATGTTATCAAAAATAATATTGCTGTATTAGAAATTATTTAACCCTTCATTAAAATTCAATAGTTTCCTTTTCTTGGTGAGTAGTCCTAGTAAATCTCCAGATCGAAAAGCAAACAGCAAAAACTGGAAAATTTGATACGACCGTATAGAATGCATGTGCTAAAGAGCTCAGTAAGTTGATAGATTATTCACCTCGTTCTGTAAAGCCGCTCATTACCTCCTTTCAACCGTGTAAATTATGTTTTATTCTGAGAGCACATTTCAACATTTCAAACCACTCTACTGGTAGCTCCATTATTGCCTATCTGATTTTCAACCAGGCTTGTATCAAGGCCCTAGCACAAGACTACTCTGCTTAACTGCAACCGTAACGTCAAAACTAGCTTAAAGCTAAACAGAATCATTTGTTTGAATCGAGTAATAACAATTCTTCCTGGAAATCGGAAGATGAATAGCAATAATGGAAGTAATGAATCACTCACATGTATGCGAAGAATAATTCTCATTTCTGAAATGCTTGTTAAACACGAAGCAGTTTATTTGAAAGCATGTAGCTTATATGTTTCTCAAACACTAGTACTTTATTTGTCAAAATGGAAGTTTTGCATCATGGTGATTCTTTAGAACGATTTTATATTTTAAGGAACATAATTTCAAAATCTTTTCTGCGACAAATTCACTATTTCCCCCAGTTACTCGTAGTTCAAACCATATTTTATTTTTGAGCAATCACGAATTGCTCATTATCCTCATTTGTTTGAAGTTGTTGATGCTCTGATTTTTACTTCCTTTTACGAAGTAAAAGAAGTATTGTATTCACGAAAAAAACTTAACCCAAAAATAGGCCTTAATTTCCATTTTGCTCGCTGAGTGTTCTCGTGACGTCTGTATGTACGTATGTGCATATCTATCTCGCATAACTCAAAAACGGTACGTCCTAGAAAGTTGAACTTTGGTTCATAGACCTCTAGTGGGGTCTAGTTGTGCACCTCCTCTTTTGTTTGCATTCGGATGTTCCAAAGGGAGTCGTTTACACTTTGGGGGGGGGGGGCGGAATCATTGTTAATATCAATGCAAACTTAAGTGGTGTTATAATTTGTCAAACATTTGGCGACATATCACCAAGCTTTTAATCGCCAAGTTTTTCGCCAATTTGGGCAAAAAAAAATGGCGTTTTTTTTTATTATTATTTGGTTTCACTTCGACCACTATTGGCGATATTTAGACAGTTAACCATTGAATCACATTAAAATGTCCAATATTGGGAAAATTAATCTGTATAAATCTTTTTTTTTTTTTTTTTGCTTCAGTTCGCAACAAACTTGGGCAAAAATATTTAAAGTGTTTATTTGCTTACTCCAAGGCACTACTATTATCATTCAATTGGCGTAAAAGGAAGTCATGTGATGCACACATCAGCTCGTTCACATTACCATGATGACGAGAATAAGGTAAGTCGTTGTTTTTAATATTTATTAAGAAGACAAATTTTTGTCGTTATGGGTACAAATCTTTTGCGTATATTCTAGATTTAACTTAAGCAGATTTCTACTTGTAAAATGAGGGGAGGGGGTAAAATTACGTTTTTTCAAGAAAAACATCAGCATAAATTAACTTAGAAAGCAAAAATTCATCTACAGAGGTGTGAAATTTCTTAGACTCAAGGAGCGAAAAACAGGGAAATCGAATATTCAGGCTTTAAAATAGCCTCTAGATCCTTTTTAAAAGCCTAATTATGTTTTTCGAGAATAGTCGAAGAACTATATACAATATTTCGGAGCTAAATTTCTCGTTTGCTTTGAGTTTCCCCTCCATGGCAGCATTGAGTCGAATCTAATAACCTCCGTCATTATCACTGGCGGCACTAGGAAATCCCGACGGGGAGGCAAGCTTGCCCGACAGGGGAGCATAGCCAAATTTCAGTTTGCAAGTTCCCATTCCCCCTCCAATTTAGGGTATAAAAAACTAATCATTCTTGAATCTAACAACACGAATTCCCATAAAAATTAAAAGCAAAATATATAATTTTAAAATAGATAAAATGAAATATGTAGAAAAAAGTCAAATTTAAAATGAAAAACATGAAACTAGACTTTTGTGAGCTGGGTCATCGCGAGATCAATAAACTAGAACTGTCTGAGAATCATAATTTGACGAAAAATCTGAATATGATGTAAAATTATTATAAATGTGTGCTGTTCAGAGTTTATACAGAGAAAGAAACTTAACAACAGGGATTCAGTTGTGAGTGTAATGCTGCACTTACAAAAATTAGGAGGGTCCGTTGGTTCACCATCGGAAAATTTTCGAAATTGTAGCTCTAAAAACGCAATTTTAGATGCTCTTCGGTGGTTTCGTGGAGAGAAGGTTTTGGGTACTCACCCCCAAAGAATTTTAAGAGATTGAAGTTCAATAAACGAGATTTTAGTCGATCTGTAATGGTATTTTATAGGCAGTGAGAGTCGAGGTGCACCCCCAAAAATGTTTCAAAATTAAAGTATCGAAAACGCAATTGAATCTCTGATTTTAAAAAGGGCGTAAGTCACAATTTTTGACAAATCGAGATAATAATGGGAAACGGTACTGTTTTAGTAAACCTACTAAATGAGATTAAAAACGGCATAAGTCTATATGAATAATAATTGAGAAAAATGGAGGGGAAATTTGCGATGACTTTGAAAAGGGCGTTAGTCATTGAACTTACTCCCTTTTCAAACTCATTGACAATTCTAATAGATGTCTCTGGCTGTGCAAGGTAATATTTTTTGTTTCTCTCGTGGTACAGTGTTTACGAACTGTAGTGGGTAATCCCGTCATTATTTTGCCATTCTGCATCATTATTTTACCAATATTGCATCGTCATTAGCTATGTTGTTTTGGTTTAGGTATTTTTTCAAACATTAATGATGGACGAAGTAGATGAAAAAAACGTAAAAAAGGAGTCAGAAACATGCTTTGCTTAATTTTCTCCAGAGAAACGTGACGGTGTCCTTGTAATCTGTACTCTATGCAATAAAAGACAATGCAAGACGTCCACCTTCAGTCCATCGTTGATCACCATGAAGTCGAAAAACATCGTCCCAAAAAAGAGAACAAAGAATGAGGCAGTCCACTTTCAGCCATCATGTTATGCAGGGCTCCCAAAAGGTACCTGTTTGTCAAAAGGTTTTTCTCAGTCTTCACAGCGTCTCCGAAAAGAAGCTAAGGCGTTTACAGGGATTGTTAAGAAGAGGAGACACTCCAAAAGAACTGCGCGCTCAAGCTCCTTGACCAAATTTCGAGATTTCTGCCATTGAAATCAACCGAATGGTGTGGAACATATTAAATCCTTTCCCACTAAAACGTACCACTATTCCAGTTCCTGACGAACATCATGCAATGATTCTGGCTGCCAGAAAGGATCCCTTCACTGTCAAGGTGCTACGCCCCAAAGAAGTCAAAGATTTCAGTCAATGGTGGCCACAGAATAAGAAATCCTGCGTCCCTTTGAAAAAGACCCGCCGGGACCAGAAGAGCGATCATCGCGATTTATTCTCCATCAATTCCAACAAGATGTACGTGTTTGATTCTTCAACACCTGCGATTTTTATTGGTTTTGACCGGATTGACGGTCTTAACTACAACAGTTACAAACTCCTGAGAGTCATCCCCGATCTACCAACTACGCTAGCATACACTCACTGATAAGGTGCCCATCAATGGAAAGAAGTTGACTGACATTAGAAAGCTCCTCCCTCACATTCCGAATAACTCCATGGATTCTACAAAAGGATCTTCTCTTGGAAAACCACGGCTTTTGACAACGCCAGCGGCAACGATGAAATGTAGTTCAGAAAAAAATTTTGTAACATTTATACAATTAAAATGTCTTTAAAAAAAGTGCAAAGAAAATATTTTTTTTATTGCCAAAAACCGATTGATTTTGAAAAGGGCGTAAGTCATCTAATTTGTAAATTCGGTATTTGATCCAAATTAAATCGGAAATTAACCAAAACTTCACTGAACATATGTAAAAACAATGCCTTTGGAACGACGGCTATAGATTTAAAATAACATTTTTGTAACTTGAGGTAAACGGTTTTATCAAGTTTTCTTAAAATCAATTACTCGTGACTTACGCCCTTTTCAAAATCAGTGATTCAATTGTAGGTCATGTTTGGTAACATTAGGGTGATGGAGTTTGTGACCGACTGAGGGTTCCTCCTCTCCCCCTCCTTCCATAATCAAACCTTACAAACACACAAATTTACGGGGTGGCAACTCCAGGACTCAAGAGTGCTCATCCACTAGCTCAAAATATTTATTGGGGAGCAGAGAAACTGATATCTTAAGTACGTAGAAGAAGAGTAACTAATATTAAGTTAAAAAATTCAAAAGAACTTGAGTCCGATGCCTAGCTTTATATTAACATGAACCTCGCGAGTCAGAACACGTATAAAATTGAATTTATTTATATTTTCTTTCATTATTTAATTTTTCGAGATAACTTGGGAAAGCACGGAAAAGGGAAGACAATCACAACTACTAAGTTTTGCTAGTGCAAAAGCAGAATCAAGAGAAAAAAATTGAAAATCTTTTGAAGAGCCTTGCTAGCTAAAACCAATTACAAGTATTTTATTTGATAATAAATAGAAACTGGAAACGTATAAAAATTTTGCGATAAAAAATTAGAAAAGGTGCAAATTTTTACGGTTTTTAATTAATTTCTACGGTAATAAAAAGTCTACATCGATTAGGCTTAGCTGGTGATGGATGGAGCCGGCGGGCAGCCGGGCTGATTAGGTAAATAATTAGGACAGTTTCAGAGGGGCCGCCAACATATTTCATTCCTAGATTTTTAAAAATATCATCGTGCAAATCACAGCTCTTTGAAGGAAAACGTGTGGGTCACCGAAGCATGTTTGAAATAGAAAATAAAAGTTAAAATGTAATGAGCGAGTTTTAAATTATTGAAATGAAGAGTCACACCAGTAGTTCTAAGCAGGACTGCTGAGTCGGAATAAAAATGACCGACTCCGACTTCGGGAATTTTAGAGCCTTCGACTCCGATTCCACAAGATCTGGCAGAGTTCAGATTTTAAGGGAAAATGATCGACTCCGACTCTTGAATTTTTAAACTTTCGAATCCTGACTCCGACTTCTTTACCTCAAAATCGGTACGACTCCAACTCCTCTGCCTTGGTTCTAAGTTTTTGAATGCACAAAACGAAAGTAATGTGTGTGTGCGTGTTTTGTGTTATAAAAAAAAAAGAAAGCGAAACTTGATAATGCAGTCGGCACCATGCTGAAATGGCTAAAGTAACGAAGGTGAAAAATCGCGAATCTCGTTTTTCAAATTCAATGGTTTGCCGCAGTGCTCTAAAAGGGCTGTTACTACTTCAAACAATAAGGTTTACACTTTAAGTTATCTATAAAAATTAAAACATTGAACTAAACGCGTCTGGTGAACAAAAATATTGTTTTGGCTCTCCTGAAAAGAGCCAATTTTCACATTCGTTAGTTCAACATGGTGCGGACGATATTACGCCATAAACAAACTTCTTAAGTATCCCTATCAAAGTGATTAACATTAATTGCACCTATTTCCAGAGCATTTTTTAAATAATTTTCACTTTGCTACACAAGTCAAAAATAACGATGTTCTCATAAATTTTTCTCTACTTCTTAACAAATGTGTGCACATATCGTCGCCTCAAAGCAACGGCAGGATACCTTAGTGGTATTCCTGAAATTAAATGTCAGACTGTTGTTCTGAGGTGACTGTATAAGACTTCTGGCTTAAGAGAAAGCTGACATGAACCTAACCGTAAATTAATATTAACTTACGGTTAATAACAAAGGAGGTCCGAAAAAAGGGTTCCGAGAGTTTCGTCCCCGGAAAATTTTTGAGTTTGTAGTCTTACGCATTTTAGACGATCTTTGGTGATGATAGGGCTTGAGTGAGAAAGCGTCGAGCACAGCAGTAGTCTGAAAACAGCTAAGATGAGCAAAATAGAGAAACAAATGGAGCGCAGCGTCTCGGACTCTTCCGAAGGCTGTACAGAAAGGCTTTTTCAAATGCGCAATTATTTTACAAAGAAAATTGTCTTCATCATCAGTTCGACTTTATCAAAGGAAGCTTTCCGAAAAAAATTCGCGAGTCACTAACAGAAATCGCTTTATTTGCCCAGAGAACTTGAAGAGATTTCTTGATTTTTTCAAGGATTAAATCTTCAGATACTGACCTGATGATCATGGGATCACCTGGGAAGTAACAAGAAAAACCCTTTTCAAACAAGAAAAAAAAATGTTCCAAATTGGTCTATGCGTGTTCGAGTTTACAGGAGAGATACATAAAAAGATTCCGACAAAATAAGAACGTCTTTTTAAAGTTGGTTAAAAAAAAAGAACAAAATCTCAATGCGCATAACATTTTATACGATTGGCACAAAAGACTTATCTTTGTTTCTCTTACGGATTTATTTGTGCGCTAATTTAATTAGAACCATTTAAATATCAATGGTTTTCCAAACTATTTTATATTTCACAATAATACGTGTCACGTAGCTCGTGAAAAAAGTCACATTTCTCTTAACTTGGCTCCGTTATAGATCAACACCACACTAGAAACATAGTATCTAGTGATGTTGTATATATGAAGATCAAAATACTATTAGAGCAATGGTACTAAATGAATTTCCTGTTTGCTTCAGAAGAGTCTTTATTCAAAATTTGCGATATGACTACTAATGATTAATACAGGGGAAAATATTTAGGGGGCAAATTCTCCAAAGCAAGAGCCCCTCTAAAAAGGAAAAATACCACTCAACCCCCCCCCCCTTAAGGCGGCGCACCTGATTAATATTAATGTTTTATGGAATTTTCTTTAACACTGAGTAAAGAAAGGATCTTTGTTTAATGGCACTTTCTTTAACCACGGATTTTATATTTAATCGTTTAATATTGAAATTAAATGAAGTTTATTATAATGGCCCATAACTTTTTTCTAAAGAACAAATATGGTGAAGCAAAGCTTTGGGAAATAAGTAGATCTTTCTCAGATTAAACAAAAAAACCATAAATATCGTTTTCACTAAGTGAGACGCTATGAATTTACAAACAACAAAGCGCGAGTAAGAAATTTGAAGAGTTCCCTCGATTTTCTCCAGGATCCCTCATACCCGGACTTTAAGACCAGTAGACGACCGGGAGAAGGACACCGTTTCAAACAGAAAGAGAATTTTCCTAATAGGGCCAGGTGTCTTCTAATAATCGGGGAGCATAGTACATAAAAAACTTCCAACGAAGCCTGTTAATTAGTATTGCCATAGCTGCAAATTAAACTGACGGTGTCATGAAATATTAATCTAGAATACTTGTCAAACTTCAGAAATTGGACACCAGTTACGATATATTTATTAAGGAATATAAACTGAATCGTAGGAGGGGGTGAGGGGTGGGGGAGGATTTTTGTCTTTAATTCCCCTTGAATTGTACACTAAATATATTTCAAAACTGAAATATTTAAAAAAAAAATTAAAAAAATCTTTAATGACTAAATGAAATTATTTATTAGCAAAAAATTTTTTATACTAAATTAATTAATTCAACTATTTTTGTTGCAAAATACATTTAATTTACTGATTTGCTACATAAGTAATAAATACATTAGTAAGATTATAATTAAAATTTACAAGCGACACTGTGAAAATCAAATATCTCGATGCGTGAGAATTAAATGATTGTTCAAGACAAGATTCCCTCCGTCGAAAAAATGCGCCGTTCACGCCAAATCCACGTGACCTGTTGACGTATCGTAACAGCTGACGAAACCTGGTCTACGTAGCCTCAACGCATGTAATTTAAAGTTTCTTGGATTTCTCCGGGACCCCTCATCAGATCCAGACGAAATTAAACATGGCACCATCTGGAAAGTATACCGTTCCAAACAAAAAAAAAGAAATTTTCAAATCAGTTCCAGTATTCTAGGTATAATACGAAAACATACATAAAAAGCCGCAATATAAAATCATAACCTCCTTTTTTGAAGTCGGTTAATAATGACGGAGGTTATCAGATAAGACTCAATGCTGCCATGGAGAGGAAACTCAAAGCAAACGGGGAATTTAGCGCCGAAGTATTGTATATAATACATCGACTATTCTCGGAAAACATAATTAGGCTTTTAAAAAGGATCTAGAGGCAATTTTTAAGTCAGAATATTCGATTTTCCTGTTTTTCGCTCCTTGAGTCTAATAAATTTCACACCTCTGTAAGTACAAAATTTCCATATTATTAACTCGCATCATTTAAGATTGATAAGAAATGAAAATACATAACGTTATATGCTGTAAATAATCTTTATATAATGGTACTGGGGGATGTCGGCCATAAAATCTTTGCCTTTATTACTGCATTCTAATCCCCTTTTTTTTTTTCTTTTTTGATGAATATTCCACCGTAAAATCACCAGTCATATGACGGGTGCAAATTTCTTAGCCATTTCCATTCCAATTGAAGAAACAAGAAACTCAACGAGTAGGGTCCTATCGCAGTTCGTGATTGCAAAAAAAATAATTTATTTGATTTTATTCATATATCTTTCAGGACTTGACTCAAGCAGACTTCACATTTAAAAAAAGGAAGGATTTTGTGTAAAAGTAGGTTTTTTCGGGGGAAAAAACGTCTATATAGACGAACTTAAAATGCAAAACTTCATCCAAATACAAAATTTCCAGATTACTGATTATCATCCATTTTAGATTAAAAAGAAATAAAATTTTTATAACGCTGTAAACAATCTTTATGATAAGTGTACTGGTGGATATCAAACCATAAAATCTTTTATCTTAATCACCATTTCTTGTTTTATGGATATGCCTCGTATTACCCATTCTAGAAAATCACCAGTCATGAGGGGCAATTTTCTTGGTCATTACCATTCCATTTCGTTTGTAGAAACAAGAAACCCAATGAGTAGGGTTCTGTTGCAATTCGAGATTTCGATTAACATAATTTGAATTCAAGAAATCAAAGTTTAAATGATTTTTCTAAAAATATTATTCTGCTTTTGTAACGATGAGGTAACGATTGTATTTAATTGAAACGGTTAGGAATAGCTGTGAATTTGTTTCAAAATACTTTAATCCAACAGGAGTGATTTGGACAAGATCATAACGTTTCTTTCAAATAAATTTTATTTCAGCAGAACCATCCAATATTCAAGAATGTTTCGCAGTTTCTCTGTTCTGATACATTGTAGCCAAAGGACTAAGAGAGCTATAAATTGTTCAGAACGTCTGGTTTTAAATACATTCTAACGCAGATGTGTAGTAGGGTGGGTCAAAAAATTATTTTTCGAAATGTTAAGGGGCAGGGGATTAAAAAGGAGCCAAATGGTCACAAACTAACACGTGTGAATTTTGTTTTCCACTCTGATAAGTCTTTTTGCCTCCGGATTGAGTTCGAAGTTTGTATTTCCTTACCCAAATAGGACACGTTCCATGTACGATTGCAATAAGAATAAATATTACTTCGTTTACAGGAACAAGTAATGAAACTTTCCATTTTGCACCTGGTTCTAAATCACGCTTGCAATTTTAGGTGTTAGAATTGACTGAAATGTGTGAATTAGGTCAAACGCTCCCTGCCTTCTGTGCAACGTAAATGAGTAAGAGATGCTTTTTTTTTTTTTTTTTTTTTTTTTGAAAATTTACCTCTTGAAATGCAGCAGCAATCTTTCGAAATCCTATCCGAAAATAACTAAGAAAAATAATCAGAATCATTCTACCAAGCTAGTAAATTGCTATTTAATACTTCATCTTGCAAATGCAAAGATTTTAACGACTAACATTTGTCCGAAAAAAAAAGAACAAGAGAGAGGGAGAGAAATTGCAGCTGCAGCCTCAAGAAGAAAGTGAAGACAGTTTTAGTATCATTACTTCATCGCATCTCTTCTATCGGATACGGACAGTGAGGATGAATTCAAGGGACCTCGAGAAGCTTCAAACTACAAACGCTTATATCGATAAGTTTACTACTACAAGCAATACAGTGGACTTGAATTTGCTTTTACGGACATGTGATAGATACGAAGTATCCGACAAGGCTGGAGTAGTTATTGCTTCAGGAGTACTTTACCCCACCACTTCAGAAATGATAGATAAAAACTTTTTTCTTCGGAAGCGCAAAATAGCACAAAAATCTGCCCTGGCAAGAGCCAAAGCCTAGTAAAATGTCTCATGTTCTATGGCTAACTCGTGCTAATCGAATTCAACATTTGTGTGTTTCAGTGGAATCTCCTTCTGAAAAATTAATAATTCTTCAATATAAGTCGTCAACGTTTATGCTCCAATCTGGTTTGCTATCAAAAGTTACCCTTTATGAGCAGATTGGCTAGACAATCGTTCAAAATCACTGCAACTAGATATTTATTCACTGAGTTGAAGTGCAAAATTGATCCGGCAAATCCAAAGAAAGTGTTTTCGGTATGTCCTAAAAACTAATTTATTACAATGCTGACAACACGTTCTAAAACTGAAAAATAATTTAAAAAAAAAAAAAAAACTTTTAAAATGTGTTTTTTTTTTTCTTTCTTTTTTTTTCAGTGATTTATGTACGCATATTTGAAGAGTTTTACGGGGAGAGGGTGGGTGGGCGATCGAGCTTCCTTATAGTTTCTGAAAATTTCACACTGTGTGCAGATTTTATTTGAGTCCACAATCACCCATGGGTCCTTCTCACTCCTTCCCCCTCCCCAAGCCTCCAATTTCGCGAACTTGAGATCAAGGGGGGGGGGGGAATGTGGAGAGAATTTCGCAAAAAAACAAATGTTTTCTTTCATTTTTATTTCAGTTTCAGGGAAAGTAGCAATTTAATGCTCTAGACTACTTTAGTAAGTTCCTGAATGGGTAATTAATGTCGATATATTCACTTTATGCAAAATGGGATCGTTTATCGTAAAAGGTTCAGGTTGAAGGTAATAGTTAGTTTACAATTAAATATCACACACACGTTAAGTCCATGCATGTATAATTAAACGGATATCCTCAGAAATGGGGACACTTTTGCCCTAGTTCACAAAAATTGAGGAAAACTAAAGAAAGAAATAAACAGAATAAAGGGCATAGCGTGATTTTGCCCGCCACACCCATGTCCAGTCTTTCGAGAATAGCCCATTAATTCCTGAAGAGAGCGACACATATTTCTTCACTTCAGTTACTTGTTTAGACTGAATTACTTTTAAATTGACTCAGGAAGGAAATGTAAGGACAATAGGTTTTCGATGATTACAAATATTTACTATATCGCATCCCAGAAAAAAAAAGTAACGCGAAATCACAATTTTAGGAAAACATTCTAACTATTAATTCAATATCTAATATTGGCGTTATTTAGTGTCCAAACTCTCCCAAGCTGACCTATATATATTACAGGTGCGTGTAGAAAAAAAACGGTAAAATCAATAGCGACACATCATCAAAATTTCATAATTTAGAAGAAAATTTTTCGACTTTAATTCTGCTAGTAAAGATCAGATCATATTTTTTTGCGCCTATTAAAATATTAAATAGACTAAATCATTTTTAACTACTCTCGAGCTGATTTTCAGTCGATCGTGGCAACGTTTTAAACATCCTATTTTGTTACAGTACTATTTTGGGGGAGGGGGGTAAAAGGTTTAATTTCTGTATTAAAACATGATTGAAATTTTAAAATCGCTTTAAGTGCTCCAATTTTTAATACTTAAAAAACGAAAATTCTTTTTGCTTTATATTATTGAAAAAATTAGTCCACAAAATGAAAAAGAACCTTGACATGTATGTTTTACAGATTCTTTAAGCAAGAAAACAGATTTTTGAGTTGAATTTTAGATAGTGTACGCTGTTTTGTTAGATTTCCTTCATTTGTTTATCAGCAGCCATTGCGCCTGGATCGACTCGCCAATGATATTAAAAGTTAAACGTCTTATTAATCCTATTTTCCCGGTTGGTTAATTGAAATAAGTTAACAGTAAGAGTTAAAGAAAGCACGTTTTAACTATTTTAAAACAAATAATGTATTAGTGTCCGAAATTCTTTTAATGTAAGTCAACGTTGTTCACGTAACATTTTAGCAATTTTAAGCACTCATCACGAATCATTTATTTACTCATCATGAAAGACTCTTTTGTTGAGAGCTAACATGCAGTTCAAAGTCCGGCACAATCTCAACATAACAGTTAATGCATCACATCCATGAAATTCTTAATCGTGCATCAATCCCCCTTTCCCTCTTCCGCGTTTGCTGAAATTGGGAGGAAGATCTTTAAGTAATTTAGGTTGCCGATCACTGAACTAGCAGGGTTGGGTTTTGGACTGTCCAAAACTGGTTTAGGACAGGACAGGTAGTTTTTACCGTCCCAAACTGTCTAAAACTGTCCGAAACTGTCTTAAACTGTCCAAAACTATGCTAAAGCGGTGTAACATAATTAATGCACATTTACTGCAATATTCGTAGTGTATAAATATTGTTATTAATGAGGTTTAATTAATGAGTATTTGATGATATTTTCCCCCATAATGTTCATTTTAAAATATTTACTTAAAAAAATGCCAATAACTAGTACATAAAAACTTCCTCATGTAACGTAGTAGGGTAGAGTTATGAAAGGAAATTCACATCACTGCCAAGACAACTAATTTCAGTTCCATTTAGAACTCAAAGAAATGTTATAAAATGTGCCATATTTAGGTGCAAAAAAAAGCTTAATTTTTTTGATGGTTTTTGCAAATAAGTTTTACATGATGTTTTAACAAAATTATTTTTTAAATCATAGATTAAAGAACAAGAAATTCATGATTAAACACTTATGTTATAAAACTTGTGCTCTTTTTTATTTAGTTTATATTTTTAATATAACACTTTCTGTAACTATAAAAAAATTGTAATTTATTGCATTTAAGTCAATAATTGCACTATATTTTGAACATTATCATTTGCACACTTGCATAAATGTCGAAAAATTTGGTTTATGGGAAAAAAAACTCTTGCATACAAATTGAAATTTTTAAGGAAAAATTTAATTTCTACGTAACTAGATTAAAATAGCTGCATAAATAAGTTACATATATATTTATACTTGAATGTTCACATTGAATAAATATATTAAATAGTCAAAAAAATATTTTTGACACACTTTGTTCTGTTTTTGATATTTTCTCACAAAATATAGTTTTTCAAAAAGTAGTTTTGGACACAAGGGTTTTGAACAGGATGGTAAAAACCTTGTCAACCCTGCTTTCATTTGCACACAGGCATAAACATAAGGAAATTTGGTTACTAATATTAAAATAAATAGACTCATGCATACAAATTGAAATTTTAATCAATAATTCAACTTCTATGTAATTAGATAAAATCAGCTGCATAAATAAGTTGAATGTTCTCATTGAATAAATGTTCAGTATAAAACATTACTTTGATACATTTTATTGTTTTTTGATTTTTTCTCACAAAATACAATTTTTCTAAAAATATAGTTTTGGACAGTTTTGGACACAAGAGTTTTTACTGGACGGTAAAAACCAGGGTTTTTTACCATAGTGTCCAAAACCTTGCCAACCATGCTTCTTAGAGGCAATTTGTTCGCCCCTTAAATTTGAAAGGAAAAACAACAAAAGTTGTTAAATTAATGCTTATTTTTTGAATCATTTTAGTGTCGACATGTTCATCAAATGAGGCAGTGAGAAGTAAAGGGATGTAAATGGACATTTTCAAGTTTTCAGTAAAAATTATGAAGCTCCGGTGGTAGGTAGGCTTTCATTGGAAAGTTTTTCTAAATCATTCTGTATAGCAGCACCTACTAGGGCTACTAGTACTATCTCTTGCCCCAAAACAGAGGAGAGGTTCCCTTACCATTTGTACTGGTTATCTCTTTTTTTTTTTTTTTTAATATTTTGACACATACATCTCCTTGCTTCTCACTGCCTCAAATGCAGAATTTGAGATTAGAACACTAAAGAAAGGGTCTACAGCTTTCCTTTTGAGGATACATTCTCATGAACTTGTGTTTAAATTCTGTCCATGCACATATGCACATTTTGTGAGCATATTGCGCTCATGTGCTGAGGCGTCGCAAAGCTAATTATATGCTTTTTTCTGGTGATGACGCTTTAAAAAGAGCTTGCAGCAGTACTTTTGGAGAACAAAAAAAAAAAAAAAAAAAAGAATTAACTGAGTTGCTGCGTTGCGAAAATTAATGATTAGAGCTCTTTCTGGACCTATGTGTCTTATCCCAAATAACTTCTGTAAATAATTTAGTCTCATTTTACAAGTTTAATCATAGACGAGCACAGCGATGTTAATGATAATTTGCACCATATTAAACAACTAGAAAATCGCGACGGGTAAAAGATACGACAAGTGAAAATTGCTTCTACATTTGAATGAAGCCATTGCCTCTTTGGTAATATTTTGATTGTTGAAATTTTAACCTTAACTCCAGTGGGTGAACTCTAAAGTCCAGTGGATAGAGCTCATTGTTGACCCCTTTTTCGTTTCTTCATTCCCCTGAAATGACGCAGTCATAACAGTAAAACAGTTAACTAACCGGATCCAGTTCAGCCTTGTCACGATAAAGCCTTCCTCTGCATTTTAAACATTACCAAAACACATTATCAAATTATCATGCCGTGGCGCGAGTTTCATTGTTGATGACGTAAGGAGCGTCACTCGATCATTGGCTATTATATAAATGAGGACTAGAAAATCGACCGTCAAGGTATGACGGGTGAAAATTGCTTCTACAATTAAACGAACCAATTGCCTGTTTGGTGATATTTTGATAGTTGAAATTTTAACCCTAACTGCAGTGGATTAACCCTAAACTGTAGAAGATAGCGTTCATTGTTGACCCCATTTTGGTTTCTTCATTCTCCTGTTGTTGTTGTTGTTTACAATCCTTCATTGATCCAGCGGCAGCTAGATCAGATTCATGATGCCATGAACCCTAGCGAAGTCAAGCACCAGTAGTGGGCTAGCACAGACATCTGCCAGAGTGAACCCCAAACAATCAAGGATGGGGTCGGGGAATGCCGGTTTCAGATTGCATTTGCTGCACAAAGAGAAGATCTTACACCCAGAGTCGAAAATCATGTTCTTCAGATGACTACTTATGAGTCTCGAGACGGCCGTTTGATCATGTCTGTCACCCTCGAAATCTAACGAGACTCCCGGGGTCTTCCTGCAGTACCAGGGATGGGCGGGAGGGGTGATCCAGACTTGCCTGTCTCCTTGTTTCTTCATAGAGAAGATTTCCTTATAAGTTAATGTGAAGTCCTTGTTGGGCAACTCTGAACAACCTCTTTTAGCCAAGATGTCTGCGGCTTCATTGCCATGGACGTTTACATGAGAGGGAATCCACTGAAAGTGGACTTCCCTTCCCTTGGTTAGATTTTAGAGATGGGTGATAATCTGAATACCCACAAGGTCGCACACACTGCTCCAGTTCTGTAGGTATTGAATCGAGCTCCGACTATCAATAAGGATCCAAATGTCACCATATTTAGTGTCGTGAAGGATGGTATTTAATCCTTCATTTATGGCGATTAATTCACTTCTGAATACCGAACAGTTATCCAGGTTACGTCTGGAAAGCTGAACAGAAAGACTTTCGATAAAGACACCACTCCCATTGTTATTCAATTCCTCTTTACTGCCATCTGTGTAAATCAAAATGGCATTACTCGGGATGCCATCTATAACTTCTAGAGCCAACTGTCTTAAATAATCTGGAGCATCTGTGTTTTTGTTAGTGACGGACATAAGTTCAGTATGCAAGTGAACTCCGTGTAGGCCCACAATCGGGCTCACACAAGGTCTTAGAGAGGACTGCTCTACTGTTTTAGAAATTATCTTCATATTATCAGCCAAACTAAATGGGCTATATTTCTTTAATCTTTGATTATTTTTTCCAATTACACAAATATTCTGATGTTCTATTATGGTTTCCATAGCTGCGTAATTTGTTAAAATATTTAACCAAGTTTGAGTTTCTTTCAAGACCAAGTGGTGGAAGATTTGCCTCATAGAGTACAATGTCATTCGGGCAGCTGCTTTTCAAACCTGTTATGAGCTGCATATAACTGAAACCTCTCTAATTTGGAGAGATTCGTTAAAGAGGCGCTGAAGTATACTGGGGACCCATACTCTAGGATAGGTCTAATAAGAGCAATATACGTTGCCCTGAGTGTTTTTGCATCAGCACCCCAATTTCTTCCACAGATGTACTTAAGGATGTTCAGTCTCTTGCGACTCTTGTTGACCAAATGTAGTAAGTGCCCATTGCACGAGATCTCTGGATCCAAAACGAAACCCAGGTACTTAGGGTGTTTGACATATGAGAGAAGCTGGTTATTAAAGAGAATCTGGGGGCGATACGAGTAAAGATGTTTATTAGTAGTAAAGAATCCCGTATATGACTTTGAAACATTAAAAACCAGTCTGAAGTCATCTGCAAAGTTCTTCACATCAATTAACATTGAATTTAGAGTTGATTCTATAAGACTCGCATCGGGGCCAAAGCACCACAGGACAATGTCATCAGCGAACATTCCAACTTTACACCCTCCATCAGATATTATCTTTTCAATCCCGGCCAAGTACAATGACAACAAGGTTGGGCTGAGGACGGATCCCTGAGGGACACCTTGATGCATTCTGTAGCAACTGGATAGAACTCCATTATATTTAACACGAATCAGTCTATCCCTTAAAAAATCTGCTATCCAAGAGAGTGCTCTGCCTTCTATTCCAAATTTATCATGAAGTTTAATTATTAGACGGTTCCACCAGACTCTATCAAAAGCTTTAGAGATCTAAAAATGCAGCAGCGGTGTGATTGGTTGGCTTGTTGTTTTGAGCATCCCTGATCCTTTGGCATAAATACAAAACCTGATCAGTAGTGCTGTGGCCTTTCCGATATGCAAATTGTTCTTTTGGTAAAAGATTTTTGGAAGCGAGATGAAAGGTAAGTCTAGTAAGAATCATCTTCTCCATAACTTTACAGGGTATACTAGTTAAGGCAATAGGTCTATAAGCATCAGGTGAGGTTGCATTTTTGTCAGGTTTCCTTATAGGTATAACGGTTGCCTTTTTCCAGTTCCTGGGGAGTCTTCTTTTGCTCCAGGAGTTATTAATAATGTCAAGCAGTCTCTGTCCAGCCAGCTCACCAAGATGTGAAATCATCTGTCCATAAATGCCATCAGGGCCAGGAGATTTAGAAAGATTCAAGTCCTTAATTGCATTTTCTAATTCTTGCAGAGAGAAAGCAGCGCAGAATAAGGAATTCCCTGCCTTAATGGTACGGTGATCATGAGCTAGGTTTCTTGCTCTGCGTTCAATGGTCCTGTCTTGAGGCGTGAAGGACAGTTTACTGATACTCTTGTAATGTAAACCCAGTATGTCGGCTGCTCCTTTATCATTATGGGGAATGCTTCCATCTTGGGTCCTGTTGTTGTTGTCGTGTTTAATGAAGTGCAGAGTGTGAAAGGTTCAGATGCCTCCAAAAGTCTTACTAACAAGATCAGATAATTCTGGAGCCCGATGGCTGAAGAGGATTTCAATTGGTGGTGCATCAAGTTGGAGAGGGAGCAAATAATGGCCTGGCAATAAAAAACTTGATCAGGGGTAGTTTTGAATGGGGACAGTGCTTGCGGATTCATTCTCCTAAAATCAGTCTTACCAGTAAAACAGTTAAGTTACCGGATCCAGTTCAGCCTTGTCAAAATGAAGTATTTCCCTGCATGTCAAACATTACCAAAAAAATATTATCAAATTATCATGCCGTGGCACGAGTTTCATTGCGATCATTCGCTATTATACTAGGTGCGCCTTTTTAACCTTCAAGACCTTTATTTTCACAACCTGTAGTCCTAGATACATACTTCCAATTGAAAAAATGTTCAAAATCAGCTGCAGGGTTAAGATAATGAATTTTTGTAGCAAAAATAAAAATGAGTCAAAAAATACCAAATTTAACTATTTATACGGGCCTTAAGTCCCCTAACTTATATTCAGGGAAATAATCTTCACTGAAAAATATTTCTAACACAAAAACATTGGTACAATCAATTTTCACCGAGATATGAAACGCAGCGTTTTGTGACTTACACCACTTTACACTCGCCGTCAGTAACACCTTTTGGGGGAAAATATAGCAGTTAGCAAGGGTTTAAAATTATATGTCTGCATAGAATGTCTTTTTTCAAATTGATTGAGGTTTTGTAGTGTGTTTTTGCGCATCGTGGCATAACATTTGCACTTATTTTTGAACAGCAATGAAAAATATAAATACTTTGTTTTTTTTTACTTCAACAACCTGTCATTCTTCTTTAAGGGCGATAAATTTCTATCTCAACTTCTATATGGTTCCTTAAAACTTTAAACTCAAATATCTCCTTGAGTTTTGGTCACACAGGTATCAAATTTTTTGTGTTAGTAATATCTTTCAATGGAGATTATTTTTCCTAAGTATATACTAGAGGACCTAGGACCCGTATGAAAAGTTAAATTTTGTATTTTCGACACATTTTTATTTTTGCTTAGAACTTTCAATATCTTAACTCTGCATCTGATTTTGAACATTTTTGCAATTGGAAGTATGCATCTAGGACGAGGCTGCGAAAATAGAGGTCTTGCAGGTTAAAACGGAATACCCTGTATATATGAGGATTTGCGCGTGTTTTAAATTTAGTTATCGCGTTAACTTCCCTAAGTTTAAACGTACTTTCGGCGATTTTATTTGATTCATTCCTCCAATTATTATCGCAGCTTACATAAAGTAGTTAAAAGTCAGCACAACAAATTATTTCCAGTTTTAAATAGAAAATTAGTTTCAGAAAAGCATAATCTATAAATTTTATCACACTGAAAAATCAATACAGCTGACGCGAAAAACGTTTCAAGAGCGGTGATCAATCCACTCTGCCACTCGGAATAGGGAAACCTCGGCTCTTGAAGCACAAATAAAAACAAATTCTATAAAAACGATCACGAGCAAAAATTACCAGTTGTCATTAAGTTCTAGAAGAACGTATTTTAGACATTTAGAAAGAAATATCTTTTTTTTAATAAAATAAGCATTTAAACTGCTGATTTTAAATGTTAAATACACCCTTCAATACTTTATGTAGTAACATAGTTCTACTTCTCATTTATGTTAAGCTTTTTATTCAAAAGTTTCACAATAACAACATAATCTCCTAACCTAAAAATTACAACTTACTTTGGCCGAGCATAAAAACTTGAAAAAATCTAGGTGTAGAAAAGAAAGGAAAAGTAAAACTCTACACAGGAAAAACACAAGAAAAAACCAGGAATTCTCAGCGGCGGATTAAGAGGGCGATTACAGACTCAAATCCTCAGGGCTTAATTACATGACTTTTATTATGGACTAGCGGTACCCGCACGGCTTTTCCCACAATAGAAAATTAAAAGGTCATTTGGTTTGCCTGTATATTTATAAATAATGGATGATGAATTTCTCGCCAATTTGCTATGTTAATTTGCTCACCCATGTTATGATAATTTACTCGTCCATGTTATGATAATTTACTCGTCCGTGTTATGATAGTTTACTCGTCCATGTCATGATAATTGCTCGATAAAATGTTCTTAAAATTGGAGTAGAAAGGAACAAAATCAAATTTTCGAAAAATCGCTTCGAGGTGCTTACCCTTATGCTACGAACTAACTTTGCACCAAATCGGCCGAACAGCCTATGCGCTATGCGCATAACAGACATCCAGAGATCCAGATATCCAACAATCCAGATGTCGAGATCAAGACATGCAGACTTTCAGCTTGATTATTAGTAGTAAAGATAAAGAAGATGAAAAGATAAACTAAAAGTTGCAGAGGAGGTTTAGAAAACGTTGACCCAGTTGGCGTCTACTCCTAACAAATTTTGTTAAATTTGTTTTGAGAAGTTTACGGAATTTCGTTATTGTTGAACGGAATGAGCTCAGGTTTCCAGGTATAGATGCTCTTGCGGGATAAGAAGGATCCAATGTTTTAGAGCATGGAACGCACCAAAAAGTTTTCGAAGCGACCAAGTGTTTAGGATTTTTTCATTTTACGAATGCGATCACCTTCATAAAATTATTCAACCTCCAAAACTGATGAAAAGATGACTGTTCTCTGTCGGTAATTTATGAGAAAATAAGGCATTCACGTGCATTTTTAAAACATTTTTAATTTTCCTTAAAATAAATATGAGCTACTCAAACTTCTTGCGAAATGTATTATTATTTTTTTTCAAATAAATAGTTTTTCCTATGAACAAATGTCTTCCTTTGACTCTAGTTACTTCTGCAATGATTTGAAATAGGGAAAACCACTTTGGGCCAAAGTAATCCAAACGTAAGGGTAACATTCGCCCAAATGAAAAGCAATTAGAAAGGCAATAATACTTTCAACCAAAGTGATCAATATTCAAAAATTGAATTAAGAGAACTCTAGATGATTTAAAAAAGTTTGCACACAACATAAAAATATGAATAGTTACAAAATGGTTGAGAAAGGATGAGAAAAGTTCCAAAATGTGGGTCAAATTACCCGACGTTTACATGTTTACGTTTTAAGATAAACTAAAAAGTGTAAAATAATTTCTCTAAGCTTCATGTAGATTTAAAGCCTATGCAATTTCAGAATTTCTTACAGATTGTCTGGAAAATGAGTGATCATGAGTTTTAATAGCTATCAAAATACGTCTGAGCTTTAAAAGGAAAAATATGGGGCGAACGCAGCAGAAAATTGATGTATTTATAATTTAACAGTTTTATCGCTCTGCAAATAGTATAAACTGAGAATTAAGCGTTTTCATTAATAACCTTTCTTTACACTTATATATATATATATATATATATATATATTGTACGTGCTCCCCATGTTTTTCCTTTTACAGCTCAAAAGTGTTTTGATAGCTATTAAAAATTCATAATCAGATTTTCCAGACAATCTGTTAGAAATTCTGAAAGTGTATAGGACTTTAAATCTACATGAAGCTGGGAGAAATTATTTTACATATTTTAGTTTATTTTAAAAACATGGCAACAACTTTTTTATATCATTAATTATTTTCTTTTTAGTATTGTGTGTTTAAAATTTTCCATTCGATTTTACATACTTCGATCAGACAATGACTGAGACGGTTAAATTGACGATGATAGAGTTCGGTAAACTTATTCAGTCGACAAAACAAACTTAAACAATAAACTGCACCGTAAATGACATTGTAACCTTAAAAAAACATATAGCTTTATTTAAATTTCTTTTTATAACATAAGTTCAATGCAAGTAGAATATTTTTTACGTGGAAATACAAAAAATATCATGCATTTATTTCTCTGCGAATGCACTGGAAACACATAGATGATTACAAAAATGTACCAGCGTTGAGCTAAGCAGAAATAAAAACACATATCTACTAAAAAGTTGCAATTGAACCTAACATTTTATTTACATTGAAAGTTCGCCACAATTTTGAAATATCCCTTACATATACAAATTGCTATGATTATGTATATTGTTTTAAACATTTTAGGTAAATTTTAATAAAAGCTTTTTTCAACAATGACCCTTAACAACAATGAATTTTCAATTGAAGGTCCTCTTCATTTTTGCATGAAATTAGTTAAAAAGAGTCATAATTCTCGTTTTAATTACGTTGGATTGTTGGAAAAAAAATATCTGATGCAGAAAAATCAGAGGTTTCTATGAATATTTAATTTTAATTTGTGCGAGCATTTTTATCGTCCTTTTATTAGAGGATTTAGGAAAAAATGTAGATTAAAATTGGAATTTGATTATAAAATATTGCATTGTCATCGGGTGTGAGGTCACATACAAAATTTCAAAAGAATCCGATCATAAAAAGTGGGTGAAAATTAAGTTGCAAGACTCCAGCCGAACAGACAACAACGAAACCAAGTTAATAAAAATATGGTAAAATAAAATGATAATAAATAGAGAGCGAGAGAGAACGTGATATCAGTAAAAACACCAAAATAAACTTGACAAAGTTAAAATACTTTATAAAAGGACATTTGTGTGTTGTCCGAATGACAGCTGTTAATATTTCTCTAGAAGTACATTACGGTCATTACAAGAAAATGGACATTACAAGAAAAAAGGTAGAATTCAAATCCTGCAAAGTATTGTTTATGAGCTACGAAGTATTTTGACCTTTAAAAACTGACAGCTATAGATAACAGAAATGACAGGTTCAGACCGACTATTACTCATGAGGGCTTACTTAAGCATTTTCCAGTCTATCGCCATTTGTCTAATCACCTGTCCAGTGGAAGATTCACTTCATTTTATTTTATCTTTATTTTCTTTTTCTTTTTGTCTTTTTCGAAACTGTTCATGAATGTATATATGTACTACAATCACGAAGGATAATCACATACTGATCATTGGATGCTAAGTCAAAAATAACGTTTGCTATTATGGAAGTGGAATTGCGGTAATGCCAAATGACCTTGTGATTCTCTCTCTCTCTCTCTCTCTGCACTTAAATGGCATGGAATGACGATTTTCAACTGATTGGTCTCCCACTGGGATCTAATTGCTCTGTATATTACAAGACTAGAGATTTTGCTGGATTTAAATTTCTTTTGCTTTTCTTCTGAAAACTTTTATTGGATTAACTAACATCAGCTAATCAGATTTTTTTTAATTCTATTTTATTATTATTATTATTGTATGCAAGTGAGGGATTTTAATGTATTTCTGGCAAGGATTGTGTCAAATTAATTGAGGAACATTAAAAATATTATATGCGTTGTTATCTTTCTTTTCTTCGACATGCGAGTAAAAAATCAAATGAGAATAAAATATCCTAGTGTAACATTCTTCGCTGCATGGTACGCGTAATATGACAACTTACTACATGAAAATTTTATAAGAAAAATAAGTGTACGAATCGTTGAAGCACTGTCGTTTTTACTTCCTTTTACATCGTAAAGGAAGTACTGTACAGCCACGAAAATAATTTCTCTTAAATTTCGATTTAAATATTCTCAGTAGTTTTTCGGTTCACCTGCACGTGTTTATTGTACCTACGAACGTATGGACAGTCGAAATACAGTGGACTCTCTCTATTCTAAACACTCATGGAACCGAACAAAAGTGTTCAGATTATGGTGGTGTTTATTACGTAGGGAGACTGGAAATGCATGCGTATATGATATGCATTCTATTACGTAGTGCATTCATTGTCTGATTACACTTTAAACTCTTGTATTCCTTTCTTTTTTAATTTAAAACGTTTTGCGTTGCAAACAACTATAAAAAAAACTACAGCACACTTATCGGTACAATACCTCTCAAACAGAATAATTTTAATGTGTTTTTTGCATTGTGTGTTTTCATGCAAGGTACGTGTTATCATACAATTGTTTAAGTGAGAAGGTTAAAGGGGGATTCTCAAATTAATATTGCTTGTAGGTAATCGTACTTTAAAGGTCTTGAAAGGTTGGATTTTTTAAATGCACAGTTAAAGTGGCAGAAACTTCAGCCTCAGCTGAATGATTTTAGGAAAAGCAGCAATATCTACGAAAATAATCTTTCTTCTTCCTCTATTCATCTTCTTAATGTTCTTCAATCATTGTAATAAAATTGGGAAGGTATTTCAGGTTTTACAATTTGATTCATAGGAATTCCTAAGTTACTATTGTGTTCATATTCAGTACATAGAGAGGTAATAATTGAATGGGGTTAAAAATTGAGTTCATAATACTGGGGTGTTCATATTACAGGGCGTTCAGAATACAGAGAGGTCAACCTACGCTAAGTCTATGGAGTTTCGCTGGGGCCATAAAAATATGTTCAGAATATCGCGGTGTTCACACTAGGGAGTGTTTAGATAGAGAGAATCCACTGTATTCATTTTGATGATTTCTGAGTTAATTAGCACGAGTTTTCTCGTGATGTCTGTATGTGCGTATGCATGTATCTCATATAGCTCAAAAACGGTAAGCCAAGATGGATATTTTGTATATAAATGGATGTTTTGTAGAAGATGGATATTTTGTATGTAGACTCTTGAGTGGGGTCTAGTTGTGTATCTTGAGTATCTCTCTTTTGGTTGCATTCGGGTGTTTCAAAAAAGGTCTTTTACACCTTTTTGGGGCAAAGCAGGGTTAATTTAAGTGATACTATAATTTGGCAACATGTTTAATGCTATTGTGTCACCTTTTATTTTATTTTATTTATTTAATGCACTACCACTCATAAATTTTAATGTATTTGAGAGAATATGGAAAAGTGTGCAAATAGTGTTTTTAACATTTATGTTTTATGCAATGATGGTATGTTTTCGATAAAATACAGTTTCAAGATTCTTAATCACATTTTGTTGGTATTAATAAATTATTTACTCTTAATTATTTCCAGAAAGAAAAAAAAGTGAAAAATCCAATATTTAGGAGAACATGAAATGAAGCGATAAATACACCCATTCTGTAGTTACTGTGTACTAAACAATTGAAATCATATTACATATAATCAGAAGTATATACAATCACGATGAACACTTTTATATTTATTAACCCTCTACGAGCTGCGAGGAGAACTTTGCAATGATCTCGGACAGAGTATGTCAACTTTTGACTATCCTCCTTCTGACTAATTTCATGCCTAACAATGTTTTCCTGCAGTTTTGTCTCAATTTTCTTAGAAAAAATTTTATACCCATTTTATGCCAACAAATTAAATACAGGACTATTCCCAGTCCAATCCAAAACTTTACTACGAGGCATTTCCATGTGGGACTGCATCTTATGGGAGAAAATTGAAAGAAAGTTACTTTTATACAATATTCGTAATGTTTCTGATATCAAAACTTGTAAATTAGACGGTACAGTCATTAATAAATAAGTTGGATTGTACTTATTGGTTTAGTAGTATAAAAAGTGAAAATTCTTGTTGAAAAATGCAATTTCTAACCCCTTTCAAAATGTTCCAGCAAAGAGGTTGAATATTTGTATTTGTACTTTTGAAGCAGTGAATGCATCCATGTGCACCAAAATGTTAGAGAAGAGATTAAAGCCAGCTCTTCAGAATTGTTTGAAAGGTGTAGAAGTTGCATGTTTAAACGGATTCCCCCCCCCCCCAAAAATATATATACTCTTGAATTTTCCCTGTCAAAAAACAAAATATCTCCTTATAATCCTACTTCTTATTAAGCACTTTTATTGTACTTGGCCTGTTTGTGTCGGAGAAATCTGAGGCTTGGTTTTGCGTATATCTCTGCAACTAGAACACTTAGAGACTTCGGGATTTCACTAAATGATTTGCTTAATCTTAAGGTACAACTTAGCGCTGAAAAATTAAAATTCTAAAATAAAATTATTATTTCAGTTAGGATGAAAAACAGCAAATTTCATGTAATTTTCCTGTTAAATCTATATATATAAAATTGGAGTTTGGTAAATTTGTTCCCTAAGATCTCAGAAACTACCCGGCAGATTTGGCTGAAACTTTCACCGTTTGTTCTTTTTGGTACTGGGGAGGTTTGTAGACCAGTTCGAAAAAAATCCGATTGATAGTTCCTTTTTTATTTTAATTTGTCCAAATTTTCGCATAAATGCCTCAATATGACGGTGAAAAAAAACGTGCACATATTAAAGTTATGTGTCCATCGAAAGCGCTTATTTTTCTGCTGAAGATGGCATCTGTTAGAAAGTTCTAAGTTGTATGAAAAACGAGTTATGAGCTTTTTTGTTCCATGTTCGAAGGCTTTCCTCAACCCAATTCATTATTTAGTGTATCATCTCAACTCCCAGTTCATAAGAATTGTTGAATGTTTTTGGGTTTCGTCTGACTGTTTGAGGCTTTTCTCAAGTCAAATCTTAAAGTAACGTTTTTCCCCAAAATTGGATAATAATAACTTGATTTGGTTGATTATTTTCCATTTAAACGGAACCTTAGTGTAATTAATGGTTTTTTTTATAATTATTTGTGCTGATTGGATTTTTTAATCATTATCCAATCTAACAGCAGAAACCTCGCCAAAATTTACTGTAAAATAATCTAGCAACGAAATTAGGCAAATTCATAAATAGCACAAAAACTTCCATTAATGTGATTTTGTGCTCAAATTCAAACCATCGCCAAATTTTACTACTTATTTTGGAAACATTTCGGGTGAAATTGTTTTAGCGCCATTTTATGGTGACCAAAGTATCTTAGCATATGGCGACAATATCTCTTTAACAAAAATTAGTAACATACCGTTTTACAAAGTAAGGAGGGGGAGCATTATCCAAGGCATCCCAAAACGATTCCCGCAAATTCGGTAACATTTTAAATCGCACCAAGAACCCACAATAATTGAAAATTTCTAAAATAACTAAAGCAAGTTTAAAGGGATCACGGGCGCGCGGCTACATTTTTTAAACAGTTCGTTCTTCAATAGCCATATAGAGAAGGTAAGACTCCATGTAAACAAAAAATAAGTATTAATTGATAAATCTTTTTTAACATGTGAAGTTTAATTTCATATTTCGGAAATTCTTCAAATTTGTATACGCTTAAATTTCGTGTTTTCGTTTCTAAATGAATACTATTTTGCTCTTTTTACTTACTGCTACTTTAGTTTTATGAGTAAGAAAGAAGCTAGATTTTAAATCACGTCAAAAAGGTGTGTTTTAAGTTCTTTCACTTAAAACAGAAAACAAATGCAAGTAACGATTGTTTCTCATAATTATTGCTAACCCAGGCAACGCCGGGTATTTTTGCTAGTGATAAATATAAAACCCATTCTTACGGATTTTGTTTCCTTGCAACAGTAATGTTAAAAGCAATCATAATGAAAATTTTGAATCAAGGCTTCTCTGATGCAAGCATGAAATTAGCAAGCATAAATCCTAGTAGAAACAAGGATTGAATTTTAGTGCTAACTGCTAGACACGTAAGTTTTTTTTTCCCTTTTAGTACCGAGCATTTATTTGAAAAAATAAAAATTGTCTTATTCTAGTCATTTCAAACCAAACTTTCCCAATAAGAAAAATATGCATGTTTTAACACTCAAAGTTATGATTGAAAGCTAGATAATGATAAGAGAAATTTTCTTCATGACTTGAGTCGCACTTTTCTTCGGTTGTGGTGTCATTTTCTTGGAATTTTCGAAAACTACAGGAATTTTTAAATTGTCCTTTCTGACCTAGAAAAGTTATTTTGTCCTTTTGAGTACATTATGAAAAGTGCTTGGTATTTTTTAAAAAAAATCTGCTATTTTATGGCCTAAGTTCTCATCCTCGATACATAACGGTTACTGGAAAAGTAATTTTCCCCCATTTCCTCCCATCAGAACCAGTCCTAGGTGAAAAAATATCTCCCTAAAATTGTCGGTTGGACTAAGAATAGTCATGCATTTAAATTTGACGGCATAAAATCAGTTTAAAATTGCTTCTAAGAAACCTGCTATAAAGATAAAACTACAGGAAAAATTTATTAGGCATAAAATTACTTCGGAGGGCAGTCAGAAGTTGACAATCTCTATGCGAAACGAATGTAAAACTCTCCCCGCAGCTCGTAAAAGATTTAATATAAATATAGAAATATTTAACACAAGTGTATACAATTCTGAATATAACATGTAATATGGTTTTCGTTGCTTGGAATTCACATGAACTACAGAATTTGTGTTTTTATTGCTTAATTCCGCAATCTCCCGTATATTACATTTTTCAACCTTCTTCATTTTTCTTAAGAATTCATAATTTATTAATCCCAACAAATGTGATTATTCCTAGAAATGTATTTTATCGAAACAAAACCCTCATTGCAGAAAATATATAAATCAAAAATATTAGTTGCACACTTTTCCACTTTTCCGCGAATGTATTGAAACTAATGAGCAGTAGCCCTACTGATCTCTGACTTGCGCAAATGCTACGAGATATGGTATTTCGATTTTTTTTCCTTTTTCTAGAAACTAAAAGTTGTACTTTGAATCTGCACAATTTTTTAAACTTTTTGGTGCCAAAAAACAATTTTTTGTGCTGTCCTTAATGTCCAAAAATTTTGCAATATTCAAAAAAATACCCTTAAAATAGCTAAATCAAAGATATATTTTCTATACATGTTTTTCATCAAGGACCTCCTTCATCAAAGTTTGAAGCAAATCAGCCTTTAAGCTTGGATTTGTACTGACCTCAAGTTTCCCCATAATGCTAAGGTTATTTGAACTACGCTAATGTTAAGGTTATTTGAACTACCCTAATGTTAAGGTCTTCTGAACTGTTCAAAAAGGAACGAAATATTGTTCAAATCAAAGAGATCGTTTCTATGTACGAATTGTTGTAGCATGTACGTATGTTCTGTTCACACAGTTTGCTGGAAACAAATTCATATTTAAGTTCGGGATTTATATTTGCCTTACATTTCCCCGTAGGCACTAATGTTACTTTTTTTTTAATTGTTCCAAATTGAAATTCAAATCGAAAACAAAAACTGAAATATGGGAATGAGGTGTCCTCGCCGAGATTTTTCGTACAAGAAAAAAGTTTGTTCGAATCGAATTATTCACTCAAAAGTAATTAAGGGGTGGAGGTATAGACAAACAGATCGACAGACACACATTTTCCCTATCTCTATACCCTACTTTCCAATTTTTAATTTTTCGATATAATTATTTTACTTTATTTGACTTTTATTTTTCCGTTACATTTTTAAGAAACATTAAGCTTCCCTCCCCCCCCCCTTTTTTTTTCTTGAATTGCGTCTCTTTTTTTTTGCTTACATTTATGTTGCATAAAACTGTTTTCATCTAGCCTTTTGGGTACTAAGTTTGGCGAACACGCTGAGTGTTCTCAGTTGATATTTCTCTCAAACTGCTAATTGGTTTTGATGGCCAAAATCATTTATTTGGCGGATATTTCATACTTTAATGGAACTGTTGAACTTACTGTGGAGCCAAGATTTTGGAAAACAGGCAAAGAGTTCTTTCACAATGATGTTTTTGACAAGACTTCAACAACTGATATTCTGTTTCGTCAATCGTACATACTGGTGCTTTTCGTTCTTGCCTGCGTCGCAAAAATAGAACGACTGCCCTAACACATTATAATGACACTCGATGACTTTTGTTAAATTCTAGCAGCATCGCCCAGCGTTGCGAAATGCTACTTCGTTTACAAAAACGCTGTAAGTGATGCATATTAAACTTAAAAGAAGAAGAGAAAACATTTGGTACAAAATTTCATATCAGTATGACGACAAAAGTTACTAAAATCCTGCGTCTCGTTTTGTAAGAGCTGCCTTGATTGTTCCGTTTTTCAGTGGGAGAAAGAAAAAAAATTACCTCATGTCATGTGACGCGTGTTCAACATTCACTCCTAAATTTCCCACTCTAAAAAGGTCAGCAGTTTTTTTAAAATATCAATATTTCTTCTTAAAATCCCGATCCCCATCATATTGTGCCCGGTGCTGCGTGGGTTATCTCGATTGTGGCATCGCGTTTTGGAGGAGAAAGTAACGGAGGTCACGTGCCTCGTGGTACTAAAGCTGCCGTTTTAGAGTAAAGAATAGCAACAACGGACCCTACAAATCAGTTCTAATCAAGTTTCTAAAACGCTCAATTTGAGTGAGAAGAGCTGTCCCTAAAAACTCCAATCAGAAGCAAGGCAACAGTGAATAAATAACGCCAACGGTCCCTTCCCGTCAGAGTAATACAGACAGCAGTTTCTAAAAATTCGTAACACTTCACCTTACTTCTCCCCTTACCTTGTCACATGTCACGCTATGTTTCATAGCATATTGTTGTAAAAAATGCTTGATGTCATACTTCCTGTAACCCCCATTCCTCCCCTTGCCACAAAGTTTCACAATTTCAAGAACTCTCTCCCCACACATTACTCGTAATCTGTGTCCCTTCTTATCTGTAGATGAGAAGGGAATTGGTTATCAGTGAAATACAAAAACGTGGCTATTGGTGATTAAATATTTTAACATGGTTTAACATAAAGCAGTCTACACTAAAACGTAATTTTTGAGGGCGGCAGAAAGGAAGTTTTTTACTCTCTCTTATATATATATTTGGTTTTTACTATTTTTCTCTCTCCTCATTTTTTAGCAGTTCCAAACGCTAAGAAAATATAAAATATATGCAACGTTATTTGTTTCTTCTTCCTAATCTTTACATAACCTCTTCTCTAATGTGCACAAATTGGGCTGCACAACAAGGTTTTTCTAGCCTTTAGGGGATGAAAAAAAACTTAGACGTTTTTTAGAGAAGTGAAATTCAGCTTGGATGAGTGAAATACACAAAAACCGTGAAGACCACAATAGTTATCCAGTTTTTCAATGAAAAACTGGAAGATGTCAAGAAAGAAGAGATGTGTACTACTTTGACTTTTAACATTTGAAATGCTTACCACTTTATATTTAAAATGAGCTGATGTGACATCACATGACTTCCTTTTACTCCAATTTAATGTCATTTCCCCATTACAGGCAATTTTAATGTGATTCAATAGTTTACTCTCTAAATATCACCAACAGCGGCCAAATTGAAAGAGATTTTTTAAAAAAATCGCTAAATTTGTCGCCAAGCTGGCGAAAAAATTTGGAGACCAAAAGACTGGCGATATATTGCCAAGTGTCCGCCAAATTATAACACCACCTGAGTTTACATCGAAATTAACAATGATTCCCCCCCCCAAAAAAAAAGGGGCAAAATACCATTTTAGAAACACCCGAATGCAACCAAAAGCAGAGGTGCACAACTAGACACCACTAGGAGTCTACGTACTAAATTTCAACTTTCTAGGACTTACCGTTCTTAAGTTTTGCGACATACATCCGCACATACATACGTACATACAGACGTCACGAGAAAATTCGTTGTAATTAACTCGGGAATCACATCATTATGGATATTTCGCGTGTCTATACGTTCTTAGGCACTTAGCTACGTGTGGTCGAGTCGAAAAAAAAACTCAATATTCATTTGGGGGTGAGTAAAATGGAAATTAAGGTCGATTTTTGAGTGAAAATTTTTTTGCGAATACAATACTTCCTTTTTTGTAAAAGGAAGTAAAAATAACAAAACATTCAACTGTGATAGTTTTTAAATTCCAGTTGTTGTTTTTCACACAGTGCTAAATTTTAATTAAAATAAGGAGCTTGAAAATACGCTTAAATGAATTTTTAGGAGTATTTCCAATTTTCAATTGCTTGTACGTGTCATTTTTATGCAAAACCTTTAAAATGTTCAACTACAAAATATAATAACTTTTTTTTCTCACAACACAACTTTTGAAATACTTTTAAAAAGCATTTTTATTTTTACTTTTCAAATCCTTTTGATTAATTTAATTAAAACGAGGGCGTATTAAAATTGGAACTATTTGACTTTTCATTGGCTGTCATCTCTGTCTCATCATTGAAAACTTTCACTCTAAGAAGCCTCATCTGTTGTAGATCTATTCTCACTTTTATTTCTTGCTTGTCAGCCAATTAGTGTGGACTGTTTTTATTTTGTTTTTTGGTACATAATATGAATTGGGTCAAAAAATCTCTACAGGGGAACATTCCCTTTCAAAAAATAAATAAATAAATGTTTTACATACGCAACTTTTTCTACTAACGGTATGTGACAGTGAGCGCCACTAAATTAACCCGGGTTTTACTTACTTTTTGTTTTTATTTTTCCTATTCTCTTTATTTACCTTTTGTTTACAAACAAAACCAACAAATTGATTAATTAAAGAATAAATAAGCATTATTTTAATCATTGTCAATGCAGTCATCTGAAAAAACATTTTAGTTGGAGTTAGTAGTAAGATAAATTGAGAAACAGTTTTGGGGGGAGAAAAAACGAATGTCTTATTCGCTATATTTTCGTCCGTCAGAAATCAGTAATGGATCTATCGTATGGTTAGAAAGTTGATTATGTTTGTTAGATCAAGAAGTGCTTACATTTCTTTCCAGAAGTCTTATTGCAAAACATGGGCCACTTTGATTGAAACCCTCGATGATATGACGAATGGTCAAATGCAACGAAAGAATCACAAACCATCTATTAGAAATCAGTTGTTGTTATTTTCTATTCTGTTGTTTTTTATTATTTCTCATACGAATTAGCAGACTACTTGTTAAAAATCATTTGTATAGTTATTATGTTATTGTTTTAGAAAATGAACCTTAACTCATCCTGCAGTGCTACAAATTTTGAAACTAAAATTATTCACGTTTACAGGCGAATTTGCTGTAGCCCTTGATACGATGCGAAAGGAACAAAAACTGTTGCAAAGGTTATTATGTTATAAGGAAAAGCCCAGGCCCGTCATTTAGGGGGCAGGGGTCGATTGATCCCCTCCATCCCGACTTTGAAAAGTTAATGTTTTAGTTATAAGTTGCGGTGGCTTTTAATGTTTTCCGATAAAATTTGCATTGAGTACACACCCTTGCCACCCCCCCCCCCCTTGAAAAAAGCCGAAATGACTGGCCTGTCAGGGACTGCTCCACGTACTCCATCCGTGCTCCGTATGCCATACCCAAACATATCCAGTGCCGATGACCTTAGTTTCAATGTAGAGCCCATAACGCCCCATTTTGTAACAGGTTATAAAATTACAGATGAAAAAAGATTTTGCCCAAATTTTAGAGCTAACTTAGTGCCACGAGACCCGTAAGTTGGTCCCGTTGATCTTTCTGAATCTAAAATTCTCTGAAAACAAAAAATTCATCACTCATGCTTTTTTTCTCCTGTCATGTCTGAATAAAAAAAAGCAGAAGACCAACCTACCCGAACTCATCCGCGTTTTTTACCTTTTTGCAAGAATAACTAGGTGAATTAAAATGCAATGCAGTGAAATTCTGTTCCAACGAACTTCAATCAACCGCAAGTTCTGTTTGTAGCAAGGAGAATTTCGTTGTAATGGAATTCTCGAAATGTAATGGAATTAAATCGAGATTGAAAATTTATGTCATTCAAACGAATATTTCGTTGCATTAGTATTCGTTGTAACTAATGACAGAATTCACTGTATTTCTAGACATGCGGAATTTAATTTTTCACTGTTGCACAAATAAAAATATCATAGACTATTTGTATTAGAACATTGGTAGGGGATAAAAGTGGAAAACTCACCGGAATTGCTTGGAAAGTTTGTTAATCCGATTTTTGCACAAAAATCTAGAAACATAAATCACGTGCATCCGTTTACTTCATTGCCGCTTAACTGCTGTGATCCTGAAATCAGTATGAGAATTCTGTTTGTATCCGCGCTTAGCGATTTTTCCTTCCATTCCCAGCGTCACGTGTCTTTGTTTGGAAGGCCTGTTGCCCTGGTGACGTTGAACTTGTTGATCGAACTAACGGCCCTGCCTCCCAATTACAGCGGCTGACCGCCCCCTCTCGTTTGCCACATTCCTCGCAGTAGCAACAGCTGTCGTTGTAAACTGAAAATTGATGCTGACGAGTAGTGCAAGCGTTTCTAATTAAAATTGAGGTTTGTTCAATTTCAAAAGTTCGTGACATTTGACGGTCGGCTGGATCAATTTAGCTTTGAAATATCGCTCAATGTCTTCCGCTTAGCCGTGAACTGGATAGTTTCGCTTTCGATCTGTGAGATGTTCAATTTCGGACGGAAGAAAATTATTTTAATTGGGATTTTTGCTCGACATTTTGCTTTAAGGAATACACTAGTTCGTCAAGAGAGTTTTCTCCCTGATGAGCCAGTAAGGAATGCGGTATGTTTCGTAGTATTTTCAAAATTTTCAGAAATAAACAAACAAACATTTATAAAAAAAAAAAAAAAAAACTGCTCGTCAATTAAGTGTGATAAATGTAACGAATGAGTAGTTAGGGAAACTGGGAAGGCTTGAGCTAAAGCCCTAGGTCTTTGAGCAGCTTTTTACAAAGAAGCATGCAGAATTTCAAATTGAAAAAAAAAATTCTCGTTTTTGCCTCATTAAATCAGCAGCTTTATTGTTAGAATAAAACAAAATTTTCAACTTTCATGAATTTGAATCACTTTGACTATTTCATTTTCCCAATAATATTTTATTTTACTTTAACATATTCTCACGCGTTTTACTATTTATCATTCATTTACCAAAGTGATGAAAAATGTTCCCGCTATTATATTCAAAATACAACTCTTTCAATATAGTTATTTTCCAAGACGAAAGTTTACAAGATTTTCTAAATTATTACTTTACAGCCAACTAATTTCATTAACAGAATTTTCAATACAATTTATAAATTTCAGTTTTATTTATTTATTTTTTCATTCGCATGCAAATAAATTCAAAGTCGCATATTTCATACAAGTCGGCTTCAATTTTGTATAACTAAAGAAGCTTCCAACAAAACACTCCCACATCACAACCAAGACTTACAAAAGATATTTTTAAAAAATTTCAAATCATTTCAGGAATATACACACTCATAGAAAATCCCCAACAAAATAAAATAAAAAGTTTGCTTAACACAATTTTAGACCTATCACAAGTACTATATTTGCTCCTTTTTAAGAATTTTCATTAAACTTCGAATTAATTTAATGCTAGTTCATAATCAACATAAACAGATAGGAATATACACATACAATCTTCGTGAAAAAAAAAACCGGAATCAATAGTAAATTTATCATACGAAGAAAAAAATATTTTAAAGTCAAAAATCTAACCTTTGTAGGAAAAGACTCCTCCATTACTTATGCATTGATGCATTATTGAAGATAATAAATAATATTACAAAATTTGCGTCGATTTTAAATTTAACAACGGCATAAAATGTAATATTATCCAAACTTCATTTCCATGTCTTCCTAGAATGTTCTGACTGCAACCAACACTCTCTTCGCTAAGCGTCCATCCACATCGAAAGCACAATGGATAATGAAAGATGAAACATAGGCTTATCTCAGATTTCATCTTATCATAGTGAGTCATGGAATTCACGTGGTAAGATTTTAACTCAATACTAACGGCTGTAAACACATGTGACCTCTTTTATCGCTGATAAATGTTAGATATCGCAACAAAACCATTTGTAATAATCTTATCGCCCAAAAACTTAAAGAAGATACATCGATTTAAATCTTTATTTGAAACTAATTTCCTAATTAATTTCAAAACCCCTGTCGACGATTTATTTATTTTTTTCCCCGAACTTGAACTGTCTACAAAGTTATTCTATTCTATTCGTTTCTCATGAACACACACACACACACACACACACACGCACACACACACACAAACTTAAAGACTTAATTTTTTCTATTCGCAATCATTTCACCATAACATTTCGCCTTTTCAAAAAGACCATAGTTATTACTTTTTTAAACTTAGTTGTTTCTCAATGATTATTTCACTGTGGAGATTATTTTCAATGCGTTCTCATTCTTTTAATAGTCTTCATCAATTAAGCATTACAATTATTTATTCTTCCAAAAACACAGCGATTTTCACATTTCCAAAAAATATTTCTAGTGATTTTATTTTTACAACAACGAATTCAATTTCCTTAGAAATTTTTGAATGTATTTTGTCATATTAAAACGAATGCAATATTCAAGTTATACATACGTACATGGTGTAGTAATCAACCTTGAACGAATAATTTCAAGTCTTTACTTATGAAAAAAAAATTTCAATTTGTAAGAATATTTTTTTTTTTCCATAACAGATTTTTTTTTTTTTTTTTTTTTTTTGTTTCAAAACAATATTTTTTCAAACTTGTAATATTTTTCTACTTAGAAAATGAAATGAAATATATTTTTTTTCTTCAATCATATAAAATGTTTTTAAGAATTAATTTCTCAAACGTGTAATATATTTCCACTAATTAAAAAAAATCAATTTTTTTTTCAATCATATGAAAATAAATTTTTAATCTTACAAAAATAAATTTTTCCGCAAAAATATTTTTTTCAAAAAAAAAATAATAATATTTTTATAACATATTATTTTTTCTTTTCAATCTTTTTTCACAAAACTATTTTTTTTTTTTTTTCAAACTTGCAAAAATAAATTTCCTCAACTGAATCTTCAAACACAATGATTTAATTAATTTCAAAACTAGCAATCACTTTACTCTTTGTATTAATAACAAATATTGTTAATCCATTTACTCTTTGCACTCTCAGTATTAATTAGCACACATGCATTACAAATAATAATAATGTTTAAGATACTTATAAATCATTCACTCAAGCTTTCAAATATCCAATTATCATGTTATTGTTCAGTCATGTTAGGGAACTTGTAATGAAACTTTACTCATCAATCGAAATTATAAGCGAAAATATCACATTTTTAGCAATTATTATAATCATACAATTAACTTTGAATTTAAGAAAATTAAAAACTATTACACACTTAGTAACACATAGGTCGAAATGGTTTACGATCAGGTGAGTGTCTTTTATCAATTGAGAGAACAACATAGTTGAGAAAGAGCGCTCACATTTCATATTAGAATTTATAAGTCTTTAAGGTATTTCTCCAATATTGAATCCAGTATTGATACGTATGAATTTCAACATGTGAATGTGACTGTATATTATTTTTCAACCCATTAACTTGTTTAAGGTTCACTATCATAATTTTCAACTTTTTCTTAGCATATGTTGAAATATTTTATGTGTGTCAATTTATTGAAATATCACAAAAATCATATTCTCACTCAAACTATATTACAATACCATACAGTGAAACAAACAAAATACAGCCATTCTAAAGCTTGCTTACAAGAAAACGCATGTAGAAATATATGAAAGATTAATTTCAAAGCACAAATCATCAACTATATACAACGCAAAGCAATAAAACAAGTTTAACTGCCTTAAAGGATAACAGACACATTTTGAAGGATAGAGGTAATTCATTTATAAAACTTATTAATTTACTACTTAGCTAAAGGTGCGTATTTCGCAGTCTGAACTTCCACATTGACAATATGATCCAACGTCCACCCAGATCCAAGTTGTATAAACACCTCTAAGGCGTTTTCAACCTGATCAATAGCATCATTCAAATGTTCTAAGATAGTGTCCTTAACAAGTTCTATTCGCATTACACTTCTAAAATAAGAAGTAATCAAATTATCATCATCATCATCATTATCACCAACATGGCGACTCAGCACTGCCTTCATTACTATGCACCATTTAATGCTTCGTTTTTCATCTATTTCATCCTCCAATATTTGAATAATTTGGAGTCTTAACTCATCAAAACACATTTTATGTCTTGAGAATTTTGAGGAGCAGGTGTTACAAACTCCGTAGCAAAACACCGAATGTAGTTTGTCGAGTAGGTTTCAATCTCTTTGGGACAAGAGTTTTCACTGTAACTTGCTTCACTGCACTATGCATAACACGAACGTGAGGCAAAAGGGTAGATTTACTAGCAAGCACTTTTCCGCACTGATCACATGTATAGCTTCGTCCGTGTATCAGGATATGCCTTATCCAACTATCCTCTCGTTTAAACTTTCTGTCACATTTCGAACATGCAAAGGTGGTAGTAGAATTATGAATCTTCAAATGACGATTCAAAGCAGATGTCCACTTGAATGACTTTCCACATTCTTGACATATGAATGAGCGACCATGCTCCTTTATATGTAGATTCAAATGCTTTCTTTCATCGAATAGCATGTCGCACTTTTCACATCTATAAGACTTCTTTCTAGAATGTATCTCTTGATGACTTCTTAAAGTAGACTCACGCCCAAAGGAAGCATTACATTCCATACAACTAATTGGTTTCATCCCTGAATGAGTCTTAAGGTGTTGATTCAAATTTGAATTTTAACTAAATTGCTTCCCACATGAAGCACATACCTATAAAAGATAAAAAAGAATAATAAATCAAAAATTATTACAAACTTTTTTTATTTAAGTCAATTCTATCATCGAAAATATCATTTAAAACACTAGCACATATGAAGTTTCATGCTATATAATTTTTCAACATCATTTCATAATCTAAATTTAAACTCAAATGAATTATAAATAAGATTAAAAGACTTTAGAATAGTCTAAGACTAAAACGGTAAAATAATCCTCGAACTTTAAAATGCTTGAAAATAAATCTAACTTGTGAAAAAAATTCAAAGTCTGAAATGATTAAAAATAGTGAAAGACTAAAAATGTGAGAAAATAATCAAAGATTAAAAGACTTTAGAATAGTCTAAGACTAAAACGGTAAAATAATCCTCGAACTCTAAAATGCTTGAAAATAAATCAAAACGCATGAAAATATCGTCGTAAAAGTTTGTGAGAAAAACGACTAAGTCCAGCATGACCGAAAATAAATAAAATTCGCCGCAAAATATCTAAAATCGCGCGAAAATATCCTCGTAAAAGATTATGAGAAAAAGGTGACGAAGTCCGAAAACGCAGGGGAAAAATATAAGTGCGCGAAAATATCCTCGTAAAAGGTTAGAAAGAAAAACGACAAAATGCGCGAAAATACCCCTGTAATCTTCTACAAAGATTACACGGAAGCGCAGCCATGAGGTCAGAGGGGGATCAACCCAAGGTCAGAGGGGGATTGGGAGTCGGATTGAGAGGCGGATTGCAGATGCATAGCCGCAGAGTCGCAGGCTGGCGCAGAACTGTCATTTATCCCCTACTAGGATCATGTTCAGCGTGCTGAGGCCAGTTTTGCCTCAGCAGGCATATTTAGAATGCTCTCTCTAGTGAACAACGACTCATCTGTCCACAGTATATTTCTTAGAAAATGATGTTGTTCAGTGTCTCGGGCTAGTCATCTGTAAAATTTTACCCACTTTTCTAAATCTTAATTGCGCAATTCTTGTACTAGTGTGATATGGTAACGGTGACACTTGTTTTGGTGCAATGTTTTCAAAACTTTACTTTGTGAAAGCCCACCTTCTCTACCAATCGTGCGTGAACTCACACTTGGGTTTTCCACTACTCGGTCCAGCACATACTCCTCAACATCAGCAGGACCGTGATCCTGGCTCCTTTCCAGTTCCAGAGAGAGCGGAAATCATTTTCCAACACGATAGAGCCCCACACTAGGGCGGGCCGAAAAAAAACTCATTTTTTTTATTTCGAAGTTGTAATAGCGCGGAAAAGTTGCGAATTATTAAGACAAGGAATAAAAGAATTATGGAAATCGATTGACATCTTCCATTCGCGCATGGGGCCTAATGTTTGACAAAGTATGAAAAAAAAACATTATTTTTGAGATTTTTTTAAAAAAATTTAATTAGATGTTTTCTTAATGTAATAGTTTGTAACGTCATTAAACAGAGCTTCAAAATATTGTGTTTACATTTGGTTTCAATCAGCTAATATCTTTCGGTCGTGCATGTGCCCCAAAATTTTTCAAAATAATGAAAAAGTTACATTTTTATGGGGTTTTGGTATTTGATAAATAATCAGTGTTTAAATATAATAGACAAAGTGTTTTTTTTTCACTTGGACTGAAAATGAGATAGAAAAATAAATCTGTCAGGACACTCAATGTTTTCCGGTAACGCAAAGCCTTCCTAGAACCACGTTAGCTGTCTCCCAACATTGTTTTTTCAGTCTGCATATGTCAGTAGTGATCTCAGTAAACTATTATTTAGTTCGATCTAGCTGTTTTCATTCTGAAACTCTGGTAGTTTTCTGTCCTGATATATGCCTGTGCAATGAGCTGTTTATCTCCTCCATTTCAATGAGTTGCCATTTCGGCACAAGTTTAAGCTCTTGGATGGCAAGACAATGGAGTCCAGTACCTCTAAAGGACCAATTGGTCTTGGTGAAAAGTTTGTTGGCTATCTGGAACATTACTTTCAAGCTATGTCCAGTGCACGCGCAGACTATTGAACGCTGAGTAAAACTCGTCAGGTTGGTCTCAGGACAAGTTTGGAGCTGAATCTCGAGACGGAGTAATGAGAACCACCCTTCTGTCCAGATCATCCATGCCTAATTTCATCAGCAAATAGATATTCAAAGTCAGGTATTGAGTCACTGTCGATGTGTGATTCGATGTCGTCGTCGTCACTAATTTGTACCAACAGTGGGGAAGAAGATAATTCATAGTACATCCAGTTCACCATTTCTGAGTTTTCTTGCACACTGAAGTTGACTTTTGCGTGAGTGTTCCGTTTTCCTTCTTGGATCTATCTGTCTTGACTTCAGAATTCTTCGAATCCCGAACATTTGTCCCCCCCATATCCCGATCCCATATTTATTGTCATCTTGAGTCATGGCTAAACTAAGTTTTCTGGGTGAGCGAAAAAAAAAAACATTCCGTTCGATCACAGGTTTGACAACGTAAAGCAAAGGTTTTGACAAGTACCTAATATATTGTGTTACTTGGTAAACAAGTTTTGAGCCTTCTTAAGATAGTTTTGATGAAAAAACCACATTGGCATGAATGATTTCAATATAAAATATACTAATTCTTGAAGTTCAGATGCGAGGCTTTCTTCACTTATATACACAATCTGAGAGTTCTATTTGCCTTTGTCAATCACCTCGAATGTGATAAATACGGAGGATTTCGTACAGCCAAATCTTCTTTATAGGTTCCTGATTCAATTGCCTTTGAAATATCAAATTAATGATGCTGACCTTTGCTAAACGCATTTTGTTCAATCTTCGGGACCAGGCAATCAATACTCTGAAACTTAACTACCGGAAGATTCTGACAGTCTACTAACTTTTCCCCACTTGATCCTTTACACCCCGTTGTCTTGCCATCCAAGGGCTGAAACATGTGGTGAAATGGAGGCAACTGATTGAAATGGAAGAGACAAACTGTCCATTGCACTGGCATATATCATGACAGAAAACTACCAGAGTTGCAGAATGAAAACAGCTAGATCGAACTAAATAATAGTTTACTGAAATCACTAATGACATATGCAGACTGAAAAAGCAATGTTGGGAGACAGCTAACGTGGTTCTATGGAATAATAAATGATCTTAATTTCAAAATGATAGGCAGAATACAGAGCGAGAACGGCGTCGGTTCAGTAGGATGTAGGACCACCGCAGACTGCGATACACGAAGAAACACGTCTAGGCATAGAGTCAATAAGGGTGCGGATGGTGTCCAGAGGGATGGCTCTCCATTCCCTTTCAACCATTTGCCACAATTCGTCTTCTGAACGAGGCAGGAACAGAGTCTGCAAACGGCGTCCAATCACATCCCATACATGTTCGACTGGTGACAGGTCAGGAGAGTATGGTGGCCAGGGAAGCATCTGTGTTCATTGGAGTGCATGTTGGCAGATACGAGCACTGTGTGGTCGGACGTTATCCTGCTGAAAAATTGCAATAGGTAGCCCTTGAAGGTAGGGGATTGCAACCGGCCGCAGCACATTATCCAAGTATCGTTGGGCCGTCGTAACGAACTAGAGGGGATATATGATTGTACGCAATTCCGCCCCAAACCATTATGCCACGTTATCGTACGGTGGGACGTTCCGCAGTTACTGCCGGATTAGATCTGTCTCCACGTCGACACCACACACGTATGCGGCGACTATCACTGGATACACAGAAGCGGGATTCATCTGAGAACACGACATTTCGCCATTCTGTCATCCCCGTCGCTCTAGTCCGGCATCATACTAAACGTTGCTGTCTATGAAGTGGGGTCAATGGCAATCTTCTTAACGGACGCCGTGATTGCAGACCACGTGCGACCAAACGACGGGAAATGGTTCTGGTTGACACGGGAACATTCAGGATATCTTGCACCTGCTGCAGAATCGAGGAACCAGTAACTTGTGGATCTTCTACAGCTCGTAGGTGGATGCATCGATCCACGCGTTCTGACGTCACTCTGGCTGCCCCTGCACCCATCAATCTTGCCACATTTCGTTGTTCCAACCATCGTTGGCACAGCCGATGCACCGTGATCGCATCCATGTGGATATAAGCTGCGATTTGACGTACAGACCAACCTCCCCTTCACAGTCCGATCAAAGTCCTCGTGAAATCGTCTATCTGCTGGAAGTGCCTTCGTTGACGGCGGCCTGGCAATCTCTCGTGTTACACGTATTCTCCAACACAAAAACAAAATTTCTTCGATATTTCTCCTGTCAAAAATAACGACACGAATATTGCCCATTCTGCATGTTCCTTCCCTTATATCTTACTTCACGTGCGTCGGAGAGCTGCTCATTTTACATCGTTTGTATAACTCTGTGATGTACGTCTACTTTAAAATTTGCATAAATTTCTGAACATTCCTTCTTGGTGTTGCATTTTCAGTGTCGAGCAGTGTATTTCGGCGACCCATGAATTTTTCTCCACTTTGCTGTGTTTCTCGAAAAAAATTATTAATGTTTACATGTTAAGCCTTTATGAAGCTATCACGTTTGGCTTGCCATAGGTTTCCATAATGCACTGAATAATTTTTATTGCAGCATACATTTTGGGGGGCTGTTATTTAGATTATCTTAATAATTCATTCTCTGACGTTTCTAAAAAAAATTTAAAAAATTCCATTTCTATTTCAAATTGGAAAAATGTATCTGTTAATTTTATATTCCCACTTTTTCCTTTTTTTTTCTTTTGAGCAATCACGATTGCTTATTGTTTTCACTTAACTGTTTTTGATGTTACGCTGATTTTATTTTCCCTTCAGCACCCTCTGCCAGCACCACCGTCGCGTCGACCGGAATCACGATGCTGCTCCTCTTGCGAAAACCGTCTCCAGGTTGCGTCCATATGCTGCACACACACGCATACACACACACACACACACACACACACACACACTCATGCCTTCACACAGACAAAAACACATATGCCTACATACACACACATGAACGCCTACACACCATAGATCTTTAAAAGGGATAGATAGGCCTTTCTCCTACAGCGCAGCGTATTTCGCCCGGAGAAAGTGGGGTCATCATGATTCTTCCGAGAATCACGTGATCAAAGGACATCGTGTCTCCCTTTTCTCGGTCAGCAGTGATATAACAATGCGAAGCGTCGTTAAAAGTCCAGGATTGTCTGAAGATTGTCATTATACTTATGTGAGAAATCTCTATATGTGTGAATGTAGATGCCGAGCATTATATTAAATCACTAAAAACAAACGATGGAAAATTAGTTATAGTATGTCCGCGAAAAACTGGATTTTTAGGTTTTTCTAATTTCTATGAAAAGTGTGTGGGAACATATGAAAAGTATATAGGTGCCCGAATTCCAGTTCTAAACTGCGTAATGACTTATAAGCTTACTCAGGATCACCTTGAAACTTTTTTCAGTGCAATCAGAGTATGAGGGGATTCAACAATAATTGTCGGACAATTTCGAAGTGCGAAAAAAAGATTATTCATTCATACGGAAATTTAAAGAGTCCAGTTCTTCAAAGTGCCTGATTTTGACAACCTTCAGATGCTAGGATTAAATTTGAAGCGTAACAAAAATGCTTTGAAAGAAAGCCTTTTCTTCCGATTCCTTTGACGACGATTTAGAAAATTCAGAAATCATCTCAATTAACATGACGCAGTTAATTAATGATGTTTCTGACTACGATGATTTTTTTGTCCGGCAAGTGCACTCTGTTCTGAACTGCGACGAATGCAACGCAGTCTTAACTACAACAAATCAAAAAATAGACCTAATAAAATTTAAGAATTTTGAGACACATTCATGTATGATAACTTATTGCAAGATTGCAGCCATTGAAATATGTACATTTGTGAAGAACAACTGAGCGAGAGTGTGAAAAAGTTTTGGGAGTAAAACACAAAAATATAATGTTACTCATGAGACCACAAGAGTTATGAGAAAAATTTCGAATTCAGTTTTTCTAAGTTTAAATAAGCATATGTTGGAAACAGAAGCAGCAGATTTTCTCGTTAAAAAGTTTATAAAATTAATCGTTACTAAATATTTAAGCGCTAGAAATCGCGCAGTCAATTCAAACAATGAAAATAATTCACAAAGACCAATAAGTAGGAAAGTAACAAAATTAATATTGTTAAGGGACAATAATCACTAGTTTTCTTCACCCTCGAGTTTAAATTGTCAAAATTATCATATTCTGTGGACGAAAAAAAAGAAAAATTGGGAAGGGGGCGGAAGTCAAATGACCATTCATGTAGTTTATAATTGCAAATGAATTTATTTTCTGAGTACTTAAAAAAAAAGAAAACACTGAAGTTGTTTAAAAATTAGGAACAAACCAAAGTTATTGGTTTGGCTAATATAGTGTTGGTGCGAAACGCATACGAATATTAGAATATTATTTAATTGAGTTGATATTCGATACTATTTACATTTGTATTTCTAATTGGTTTATGGTTTTAGATAGGGTTTTATGTTAAATTGTTGCACTGGCTTCAAAAGTTGTGGGAAAAAGCACGCATTGAAACTATTTATCTGTATTTCAAAAATTTGATTGAAATAAAAGAAAATTTATAAGGTCAATTTTTGTTTAAGATTTTTGAAGACATCTATTTCTACTCAGTATTTAAAGCACTTGAAAAACTGCTTAAATAGCTTGTACGCCTGCTTCAAAAGTTATGATGGGAAAATATCTAATGAACCATTCCATGGAAAAGCTGTCATTTTGTCCCGCATTTCATTAAAAAGTAATAACTTAAAAAGGTAACAAAGAACATTTTTTGCAAAAGTACAACAAATACATTTGCGATATCTTAATGAAAAAAAAATAGTTACCTTTTTTAATTATTACTTTTAGTGAATAAGCATTTAACCCATGGGTTAAATGCTTTAATTTCCCTTAATTGTGCAAATGATCGCGGCGCAAAATAATTCTCTTCGAGAAGGGAAACAGTTTCTTGTGAAGGGTGTCCCTTGATCACGTGATGTCCAACGGGGGATGTTGACGCGCGCTCTGAGGAGAAAAGTGGGGAGAAGGCACATTTATTCTATTTTAAGATCTATGCTACACACACACACACACGCGCGTACACACACAGCACTGCATACACAATACGCACACACATGCATGCATACACTCATATACACGCACCCAGATACATGCGCCTACACCAACACACACGCGCATTTATACACACACACGCTCGTGATTGCGAAAAACATAATTTAAATTCAAGATGCCGAAAATTCAAACTACTATAACTTTTTATTTCTTTTCTTTTTTTTCTTTTATCGCCTCAAAGGTCAACACAGCCTTTTTTTTGCAGTAAAATCTAATTTTCGACGCCTTTCTTGAAAACTCGGGACAACCCTGTTCTCCTTGCCGGCTCCACGTTGTAATTAAATAATTTGCTAATTGTCATTAATCCAACTTATAGCTGTGTTCATTTTTAAATAAAATTTTGGCAAACAGCTATAAATTGTTGAAGTTTTCAAAGTTTGAGCCGGGCCTCCATTTTAAAGTTTTCTAGGGGGGGGGAGCAAAGGGTACGAATTCATTGTACTTTATTATCGAAAAAAGCATCAAAATACAAGCAAAAATGAATAACTACTCTGTTTCCAAATTCCAGGGGAGATCAATTGGCCTCCGCCCGCCCCCTGATTTCCCATATGACGAGCCTGGTTTGAGCCCTTTTCACTCGTTAATCGAGACCTGTATAAACTTTGCAAACTTCCGCGAGTATAAATCTCTCTGCTACTTGAATTTTCTTAGGAATATTTAACGTGCATGAATGAGACTATGACATAATGCTGACATCTGAGTCCCCCGATCTAGATCCTACCCAAAAGTTTCTCATTTCGTGGCTCCCGCGCGGTCAGGACTCAGATTTTTCCATCTCAGGTGACCTAGGGGGGTTGGTATTATAATACGTATGTCCTCGAGCCAAGGTTTGGTTTTCGCGTATGAAGATTGGGGACCTTTCTACTCAGGTCCTGATTACTGCATAAGAACCCCGAAATGACTAAAACTGCAAATTGCGGAAATTGTGATGTTCGACTGCAAGCGTGCCCCGAAAAGGTTTTCAGCCTAGAGTACTAGATATCTTGTTTGGGCTCATCTCTACCTACTTTGGAAAGAAATGCAAAGATTTGGTATACTTCGGAACCAAAAAAGCTTTTTAAACTAAGTTCGATTTTCTGAAGAATTTAATTAAATTGACTGAAAATAAAGTTCCAAAATTTTCTGGCCCCTTTTGACTCCCCCCCCCCCCCCCGCTTTGCAAGGTTGTGCGATATGTAGCTACGCCACTTCTGGTAGCTGCTGCATTTTGATTCAAAATATTCTTCTACTTGATCTCAATTTGTAGTTAATTTAAACTTAGGTATTGTTGCAAGTTTAGGAAGCACGTTTATGAAATAGCATTAAAAGATGAATTAAAATGCAAACCAATCCACCAGCTACTTTATTCAGTCCCTTCGCGAAATTGGTGAAACATATTCTCGCGAAGCGACCAAGTTAACCCCGCTCAAAACTGCACTGCTGTATCCCATAATTCCGGCTTCAATTTCATCTCATTTTTACCCAGGGCCGATACCAAGAAGGGGGGGGGGTGTTACACCCCTCCAGATTTTCAGAAGTGGGTCCGCCAATTTCCTTTCAGCGATGCAACAAACGAAGAAAAAGGGAAACTCTTCCTTGTTTTAAAAAACTAAAATAGTAAATATAAATGAACAATTAAAATAATAGTGACAAAAAGTATTTTTTCTGCAAAATTTGAATGGAAAATGCAGTCTTAAAACACAATTTAGGAACATCCATGATTATCTTTTATTATAATTATAAAAGTAAGGGGCCGCGGAAATATGCGCTTGAAACCTTTTTAACGCAAAAGAAAAAAAAGTATTCAGTGCACTAGGCCGCATAGTGGGTATGTCTGTCTTGTCAAAAACTATGGGCCCGGCTCAAATTAAAGTACTGTGCATAGAGCATAATGGGAGGGAGGACCGGCGACAAAACGTGTGCACGCCTTGTCTGTCGGCGGCCCTGGTTACACAAAACCATGCTTCATGGTTCTTCAGTTTAAAAAAAAAATAGCTAAATAAATAGGATGGCTTCATAGGGGCCTCCGAAACATTCCCATATATAATTTTTTTGATGAAAAATATTGTCATGAAAATCGTTTTTAAGTGGAGAAAAATGCATGGGTTACAGAAATATATTTTAAACAGAGAGACGGGGGAAGAAAAAAAAAAGATTAATGCTAAGAGAGATTCAAAGTATTGTGATGAATACTCACACCGGAAATTCTAAATGTTTGAACGTAAAAATCGTAAGTAAATCAAAGCTTGATCAAGAGATGGAGGAGGCACATTTAAAATAAAATGAAGTGGAATGAATAAGACATAAGGTATCACAGAAAATTACCACATCCATTCAAAATGTTAAAAGTTCTTTTTCTGGGGCCGCAGATGCTTGTATTTCAAGAAAACAAAAAATATTAGGCTGGAAATTGAGAATTTTACTATGAGAAATCTAAGCAAATAATCGTGTTTGGCAAAAGGAAAATTGGAAGAAAGTATTACCACAATATGTTTATCAATAATTAAAATTTAAAATGAAGATAGGGACGTAGCCAAACTGAGGGTAGAGTGGAGAACTTTTTTTTACGTCCCCAAAGCTGGCCTGGAAGTGAGTTTTTAAAATTTCAGCTTTGAAAAAAATCCGAGAAAACGTTCTCAAACCCCATCCCTTGCCCTAACGTCATTAAAGATTGCCTATACATCAGTATTTCATTTTTCAATTCAATTCATTTTACTTTAATCAGGGTATTTTTTTTTACAAATATGCATTTCACATATAAGATAAAATAAAAAGAAGTTACAAACAGAAATTTATTTCACCCTATCTATTTGAAAATCTCTGATTGAGTAGGTGGGAGTAAAGGTTATAGCAATAGCCTGACTAGCTCCCACCACTCAGAAAAGAACTTAATTTAGAGCCAGTTTATACCATAAAATATTAATAACAAAAAAATTTTGAAAAAAAAAATTTAACCGACTTCAAAATTGCTCTAAAAAGTGAAAAATAATTTTATTCTTTAAACACCATCGATGCTTTTAAACATAACTTTCGAAGTTGGCGCAAAAACAAAACGTCAAATCCAGTGTAACCATGCTTCGTTCATATTTTTTCAGAAAAGCATCCGAAGTTACGAACGAAACATTTATATCGCTATTCAAATATGTTGTCATCAATGCATAATGTATGTGATAGTGAAGAAACTGGTCCTGATTAAATTTATAGTTGTATTTGAGTTATGGCTGTGAATGATTTTATCTCTCGTTTTTGCGCCAACTTCAAAAATTATGTTTAAAAGCATTATCGATGGTGTTTAAAGAATAAAATTATTTTTCACTTTTTAGAGCAATTTTGAAGTCGGTTCTATTTTTTTTTTTTTTCAAAATTTTTTTATTTTATTCTTTTTAGTGTAAATGTAGGTATTTCAGAAATAATAAGAAGTTACCATCACGAAACTTCACATTTTTTTCTTAAAAATGCTCCATACTAAAAAAAAAACTATTGACACGCGTCAAACTTTAAGCGATTGGTACTAAAAACTTATCTTTGTTCCTCTCTGGAAATCATGCGTACTTAATTTAATTATAACCATTTAAGTATTACGTTTTTTCTAACTAATTTACATTCCACAGCATCTAACTTGCTCATGATGCAAACCTGTATTTTCTTACTTAGCCCCGATCATCTGTTAGCGGCATAGATGATAACGATAAAAATACTACAGAGTAGTTGAGTCAAACCTAATGGTAGCATTGCGAAGGCTAAGCAGATCCTAATCACTGCATCACCTCGCTTCCAGGTTAGGTTTACCCCTACTATGGAGCAATAGCACTGAAGAAAGGAAGATTTTGATAATTCACATAGGGTTACTATAAATCAGCAGGATTACTAAAATAAAATTATTTACGCCAGAAATGAGACGACAGCGCCAGATTCCCCATTATCAAAATATGCCTTGAAGAAATTTGATGCTTGCTTCAGAGAAGCCTTCATTCAAAATTATCATTACAATTACTATTAATGTTACTGTTATATGGCACCAAACTTTTATAACAATGAGTTTCATATTGTCGCGTAGATGAAGATAGCGAAGACAATGTGAAAGCCAAATGAAGCGAATACTCGTTAGTCTCAACTCGAGATCTTTATTCAGAACCACGAATGAACGTTACATCTCCTTATATACAACTTGAGAAAGTGCTGGAACTGTCCACACTTGGAAAGATACAGAAATTAATAGAAGATTCGAGAAAATACGGGAAACAGTAGAAACGAAATTTTAGTAAAATTCACTTTGTCCTAGTCGGGATTTGAACTTGGGTCGCTCGTGTGGGAGGCGAGAATTCTACCACTGAGCCACCGTTATCCACGGATGAAAAGTGCGAACTTCGCTACAATATCATTTTAATCATTTAATAGGGAAATTGCATGGAATTTACTGTTTTTTTGCCCATAACTTTATTTTAAAGAACAAATATGGTCAAACAAAGTAATGGGACCTAAGTTGAGCCATCCCCTATCCATTAAAAAAAGAATCATCAAAATCGGTTCACTAGGTGAGACGCTATGAGTGGACAAACCAAAAAAAAAAAAAACATACATACGGCATGAATTGATAACCCCCTCCTTTTTGAAGTCGGTTAAAAAATGAATGCATAATCATACAAAGTACACATAAATACAACACAAGTAATGCAATAAAGTATGTCGAATTTTATAACAAAATCAAATATGCTACTTCATCCTAAATTAACTGTAGTCGAATTGAGTATAAAAATTTTTAGCCTTTTCTTAAACAAATTTCAACTATTAACGGTTTTTAAACGATTGGGTAAGGTGTTAAACAATCTTGCTCCGTAAGAGTTAATGCCAATAAACAATAGAATTGTTTTTGCGTTAATAGACATAATATTTTCACGGCTTCTAGTGGGGTAATTGTTAACCATTTCACGAATTTTTACTATTTCCAAATTCAAACCATTTATTACTAAATCATGCATAAAAATACCAACATTATATTTATAAATTTGTTCCACGGTCCTTAAAAAGGTTTTATTTTTGTTACCCATAATATTAAATCTATTAATTATTCTGTGAAATCTTTTTAATAAAATATTTATTCTATTTAGGTAATTTTTAGCTGATTGGCCCCAAGCAAGAACACCATAATTGAGAACTGAATATATCAAAGAAAAATATAAAATAAACAGAACATCAGCAGGAAGGAAATTAGACACAATATTGAACCTAAATTACAAGAAATCTTTTTTGAAACAAACTCAATGTGATTGTCCCAGCGCAAGTTATTTTGAAGATTAACCCCCAAAAAAATAATATTCTCAACATGGTGATAAATTTTTCCAATCAATTTCAGTTCAAAATTATCAAATTTTTTCATTTTTCCTAAGAAAAAACAGCGAAATTAGTTTTTTTCGTAATTAACAAATAATTTATTAGTGATAAACCATGTCATGACTTGCTCTAAAATTACCTGACATTTAATTTATAAGGAAACTATATCTTTTTCTCCAATAAAAACAGATGTATCATTAGCATAAGACAGTATTAATGAGTTATTTGCAATAGAGAAAATGTCATTTAGAAAAATGATAAATAACAGTGGGCCCAAAATTGATCCTTGAGGAACACCATGAGTAACAGTAAGCAATCTCGATTTGTATTTTTCATATAAACATATTGTTTTCTGTTCCTTAAATAACTCTGGAACAATTCAGATGGCCATCGTCTTATACCATAAAACTTGAATTTGTGCAGCAAAATATTGTGGTTAATAACATCAAAAGCTTTTGTGAAATCTAAGAAAAAACCAAGTACAATATTCTTTTTAATATCAATCTCTTTCTGAATATAATCAATTGCTCGAATTATAGCTGCTTCTGTTGATTTATTTTTACTGAAACCATACTGGTTATTAAATAATAACTTGTTATTATAAAAGTAGTTCCAAATCGTTGTATAAATTAATTTCTCAAGATTTTTTTTTTTTTTTTGAAGATGGGAACAACTTCACAAATTTTTAAATTATTAGGTATTTTAAACTCAAAAAAAAAACATTATTAAATAATATAGTAAGTACAGGAGAAATCGCATTATTAATGTTTTTTATCACTCTAGGATGTATTCCAATCACGACCTGCACTTATTTGATGCATTCAGTTTATTAATTGTCATATAAATCTCAGTAGTAGTAATTTCATAAGGATTAAAAGAGTTAAGCACTGACTCCAAATTCTCTAAATACCCTTGGAGTGAGAGATCATAAGAAACATCAGTATCATTAGTATTGATTAAATTATCAGATAGTTATTCAAGAGCTCAGCCTTATCTGCATCATTCACAATTACATCGTCATTGTTTAAATCTCCAATATCACACTTGTTCCATTCCCTTAACATCGACATTAATTTTCTTTAAATTATTCCATATAGCTTTAATTGATTTATGAACGGAAAATAAATTGCAAGAGAACTGCCTCTTCACTATTTTAATTTCCTTATTTATTCTATTTCTATAAGTCTTGTAGGTTAATAAATCATCGTAGTTTCTAGGGGGAATAAATTTCTGATAGAGCTTATTTCTGTATTTAATCTTTTTAGTACACTGTAACAAATTTCGGAAACGTTTCTGGATATATCGGAAACGTTTCCGAAATAGTAGGAATCCTTCATCCAATAGCGAACTCCTCAATATTCAGAAAGCTTTTTGTTATTTCAAGATATCTAGAAGCGGAAGTGATGACGCAACGCTTCGAAACCTATTTCATCCTTCCAACACAGGCGCCAATGAGTCGGAAATAACGAGAACTTCTTTCTTTCTTATCTATTGTTGCTGCAGTCACCAACTGTTTAGCATTGGATTGCTTGTTATTTCATGTCTAGAGAGTAGTAAAATGTGTCGAAACTAATTTTACGCCTTTGCATTTTGGACTACCCTTGATTTTTTAGACGATGTACGCAGCTATTAAGTTAGTTAATAACCATTTGCTTCTTTACAATTTCCAATGCGACCATAATTAGATATATATTGTGTGTTCAAGCGTGAATAGTTTCAACACCCGTGTTTATACTTAATGAAAGGAAACCCTTTGGATTACTTATTCAGTTGTAATGGAGGTACTTAGATTTTCTTCCGCTCATGTTCACTTGTAAGTATTAATGAATATTTTAAAACATGTTGTTATATACATTTATATTTTTGTTGATTTGCATTTGATGAGGCTCCAATTGTAACTGTTTTTGGGTTTATCGAATTAATTTAAAGTTATCCTACATACCTATGTGCGCGGTGTACTATTTGTTGTAACCAACTGAAACTGATTAATTACGCAAAAGAAGTAAGATTTATATTTGAGAAGCAATCACAGAAAAGTTATTTCGAAATACTTGGATGTACATACATTTTGGTTCAAAAAGAAAAAAAAATCAATTGTTTAATTCATTAGAAATATGGTAATGCAAATATTTTCTTGTATTGTAATATGCTTCACAAAAAATGTGCCGGTATAATTTATCTTTTTTTATTATAATTAATTCATTCATTTAAAAATATTTATACCATTAGAAAATGACCATGTTATCTATTAGTAAAAACATAGTTATGAAATTAATTCATCTGCTTATTCATTTTGTTAAATGTGGTTAACAATAAAAAAATTCCTTGACATTAGTTCCGAAAATAACATTTCCTTCGTGGATATACTAGTTTAATGTAGGACAGTCAGGAGGAATGAGTCAGTGGCAAAAATGGAACAGTTGCATTTACATGCTGAAATAAAAAGTAATATTATTTCATGTCATCGTTTTAAAAGAAATCAGTTTTTAAATACTATGTTATTAGTATGCAATGCACATATGGTGAGAAGACGAGGGGCGTTCACCACGCAGATTGTGCCATTGACATTTTCAAGGGGTTGCTTTTTTTTAAGGTGGGGGGCGCTTTATATCATTTTATGGGTGCACCATCACTCTTATGGTGTGGGGGGGGGGACTCTCGTATATATGAAATGGAATAATCATGTAATAGAGTTCAATGTTTTAATAAATAAAATATATAATGCATTTTGCGCACACTCTAAATCAGTAACCTATTTTGATTAAGTACCTATATTTGTGATAAACTGGAAAAGGGCAAGAACAGAAGAATAAACCCGAATGGTTCCAGCAGGGGGACTTTGGTGTCATATTTAAATTCATCAATTTCTCTGTTGGTACTTTTCGGTACACTTTGTTCGTCAAAGAAATTGACTTGACATGAACGAATTTCGGAACGCAAAGTGTAGGTAAGTTCTGTCAAATTTTATCCGAAAATAAAAGCTATCAAGTTTGATACAAGATATGTTTTTAAGTTCTGCATTAAAAATACAATATGTTGATAATTTTGTCTTGAAAATATTGAGAGAAAAACTGAAGTTTAATATTGTTTAACAAACAATCCCACTTTTGAGAAAGTACTCCCCTTCCCTCCCCCGACGATTTTGTGATTATGAATGAAACTACTATATTATTTCATAAATTTTCAAAAAATTTTAACTGTGCATATGTTATGCTGTTAACCATGCTATTTGTCATTAGAAATTCAGAAAAAAAAAATCCACGAATGATTCTAAAATTGCTTGTTTCATTGCTCTTAGATATGAAAAAACTGAAACTGATATGGCATGCAATACTATAGTAAAGAATTATTTTTTAGAAAAAATCACGGAAAAAGGATTCCGAAATTCTCAGAAACGTTTTTGAAAATTGTTTGGAGAATTCCGAAATACTCGGAAACGTTTTCGAAACTTTCATGAACCACAGCTGCACGGAATACTCAGAAACATTTCTGGAAATTACGGAAAGAGGATTCCGAAATACTCAGAAACGTTTCTGAAACTTACAGAAGGAGGATTCCAAAATACTCAGAAACATTTCTGGAAATTATAGAAAGAGGATTCCGAAATACTCAGCCACGTTTCTGGACATTACAGAAAGAGGATTCCGAAATACTCAGACACGTTTCCGGACATTACAGAAAGAGAATTCCGAAATACTCAGAAACGTTTTTGAAAATTTCATGAACCGCAGCTGCACAATATACTCAGAAACGTTTCCGAATTTTTTTTACAGTGTACGTCGTTATTCATCCAACACTTTCTCATTTTTTTCTTCTTTTTAAAGGCAATAAAAGGGGGGGGGGGAAATATCATAGTATTCAGAAAATGTATTCAAAAAAGCATTGTAGCTGTCATCAATGTTATTAACTGTCAAGATATCCTTCCAATTAATTCTAGAAATAAAAAGTCTGAAATCTTCAAGAGATTGCGGATTATAAGACCGGATCATAAGTACAGTGCAAACATTATCTTCATTTAGAACTATATGATTATTAAAAACTAATTTCTGATTAATTTTAACAAAAACAGGTAGATGATCAGAAATATCTGAGATAATTATGCTAGTAAAAATTTCCCGATTAAAATCAACAGAACCAAAGCGATCGAAACTTGCAATGTCACAATTGCCCAAGTTTTCGAGGTTAAGGTCAAAAAATTATCATATACGTTTGTAGCAATTATATCAATTAATGTAGAAGTATTATGAGTTATTCGAGTAGGTTTGTCAACATAATTATTGCAGCAATGGGATCTGAATAAGTCTTGTATCATATTAACATGGTCATTTTGTTCAAGAAAATTAATATTAAAGTCTGCAAAAATGCATTTTTCTTTTTTGATTTCTTTAGCATAATCACACAGAGAATCAATAGCAGAAAAAAAGGCAATAAAGTCAGCTTTTAGAGACTTATAACTAGTTGAAAACACAACTTTATCAGATTCAACAGTGCCAATTTCACAAAACTCAGTTATAAAGCTATATTTAACACATGTAAAAACATTATTAAAGTTTTGTTTTACAAAAAGAGCTACTCCTCCACCAATTTTATTCATTCTGTTAATATAATGGCAGTTGAAAGCCAGAAAATATGTAAAACCATCCAAAATACCTCATGTCGCAGTGATTCCAATTATTATGATATCATCAATTTCATTAATTAATCTGTTTAATTGATCAACCTTAGATCCAATACTTCTTACATTTATGTGCAAAATAGTGCAGTATTTAAATTCTCCAAGTGTGTTAGTTTTATGGTTTGCGGTTTGAGTGTTCAGATTATCACTATTATAATATGCAAAGTTCATTATGAAAAAATAAACAAAGAGGAAAAACGAAAGATCTCAGTTGCAAAAAATAGAACTATTGAAGGTATAAGCAAAAGAAAATCAGCAGACACAGCCCATAATCCAGTTAAATAGAATAGCGGAAAAATACATGAAGCATCGAAACACATGAAGCAACAAAGTAAATATCACCAAAAAAGACTTATAAATTAAGGCAAGTCAGCCATTAATCTAAACAAATGAGTAAACACAGAAAACCAATTATAATTATAAAAATAGTAACAATTAATGAACATTTTTATCAGATGCAAATGAATCAATATAGCGTTGCATTTCGAATAATTTTCTTAAAACTTTAATGTGGCCTTCATGCTGTACAAGTATATATCCCCCCCCCCCTCTTGTCCAACAGTTGACTTGAAAACTTCTTAGTTGCTCGTAAAAAAACACTTTTAACTCTAGTTAAGTTCTCAAAAATAGATATACAGGGTTTGTCCGGAAAGTAATAGGACTGAGTCGATCAAAAAAAAAATTATTGAGGCAATTGTTACAATTCTTTAAAAACTTTCAAAATAGGCTCCTTCTGCGCGGATGCAGCGCTGCCAGCGTGATTTCCAAGCATTAATGGCGTCACGGTAAGCATTCTCCGGAATAGCCTTGAGAGCCGCGGTGCATGCTGCTTGGATCCCCTCTGTCGTCTCAAAATGCTTGCCTTTCATCGGCCTTTTCAGGCGAGGAAACAAAAAAAAGTCCGGGGGACCACATCTGGGCTGTAGGGCGGTTACAGAAGCGTTGGGATGCCGGCCTTGGTCAAGTAACTGTTCGTCGTCAGTGAGCACTTTTGGGACCAATTTCGCGCACACCTTGAGCATGTTCAAATGCACCGTCACAAAACCATGAACCTCAGATTTTGGTAAATTTAACTTTTGGGCAATTAAACGAATACTTAGTCGACGGTCTCAGTTCGAAACTTTGCGCACACGAGTCACATTGTCGGTGTTTGTCGAAGTCGAGAGTCTTCCAGCACGGTCTTCATCGGCGACCTCTTCCCGGCCTGCCAAAAAGACCTGGTCTCACCGAAACACACCACTTCTTGCTAAAGCAACATCTGGGTAAGCCTGCTTGATCATATCAAACGACTCTGTCGCAGATTTACCGAGTTTGACACAGAATTTAATCTGCTCTAACGAACGCTGCATTTTCGGCTTGCACCACTCACAGAAACACGTCGAGCAAAAATGCCTGTCCTGACTCTCCAGGTGCTCGGAGACAATCGACTAGCCGCTCGTTCGTTAGCTTGGAACGTCCTCTGCCGAATCCAGTCGGCGCGTGCACGCTCCGAAGTACAGTCACGGCGGAAAAAAAATCAGTCCTATTACTTTCCGGACAAACCCTGTATCTGTAGTTTTTAAAAGTTTCTTGTTAGTAAACACTTTGTCCCGATTTTGCATTCTCACAAACTTGAAAATCAAAGGTCTTATCATCAACGCACACAGAAGGAACGCTATCAAAAACACAAAAGGAACGCTGCTCCTTCTGTGTTTTTAGTTCTGTGTTTCCCTTGGCCTGCCAATTCTGTGAATGTTGATAAAATCTGTATGTAGTAGGGATAGATTGAATTTTTCATTTAGAAAATATATTGCAACATTGTACAGGTTTTCTTTACTTCAATCCTAAACCATTTATTATTAGGGGGATTCTTTTCTATCATATAGTTCCATTACATCAACATTATCATCAAGGCAATTTAATCTGGATTGCATATTACTTACCTTATGATTAAAGTCACTGAATAGGTCGCTCCATTTTGTTTCTATTTTCTTGACCTCATCTTTTAACTGGTTATTTACACGATTGCACAAACTTTCATCATTTCCTTGTGTAGAAATCATCAGTTTCACGTCGTTTTTCAACTTGCAACTTAAATCATCAAAATCACGTTTCCAAACCTCTTTTAGCTTCTTGAGTTCGCTTGTACCATCTTCAAGATTGGATGTTGTAGGTGTGGAAGCTATTGTTAATTTCACTTTGGGAGGCATTTTGTTCAAAAAAAAAAAAAAAATGCATTAATACGATCAATTATGTATATTAGTTCCTCATGAGGAACTTATACACAAAATCCATTTGCCCCAATTAAAAAAAAAAATATTTACCACGAGCAAAATCTCTCTTTTAATGCCTCAATTACGAAACATTTCTGTGCGCGTGCACCTTCAAAACGCCCCCCCCCCCCCCGTTTTCATTGAATGTTGGCTTAAATATTTCTGTGCGAGAGTCCCTTCAACCCCCCCCTCCCCTTCATTGACGCTTGACTTACAGAACGTTTTCGAAGCTTTAATTTCAAGAAACTGGCGTTGCACTCAATTTTAACAAAAAAAATCTACAACCATGTTTCTATTTCAAAAAATTTCGGGGGGATGGTCCCCGCATCTTTCTTTTTCTTAATATTACCATACATCGTCTAAAACTGCATCTTTTGAACTACAATTTTCAAATTTTTCCATGGGGAAATCACCCGGACCCCCATTAACCTGTCACAATCTTAAAGGATTCACAATTGATGCTTGCTTGGAGTTTGAACATTTAACGGGGGATGACTCTTGAGACTCTTCCTCTCTTAACATCACCATAGATCGTCTAAAAACGTGTTTTTCAAATAGCAATCTTAAAAATGTCCCGTAAGGCCCCCTCTCAATACGTAATCAAATATAACGTACGAATGTGTTTTGGGAACTTGAATTAAAGGGGGGGGGGGATATCGGGAGAGGCTATCGATCCCCATCACCCTTCCTCCTCAACTTAAAATAGTCTAAAACTGCGTTTTTATATCTTCAATTTGGAACAAATACCAGGAGGAAGTCCTCTCCGACACCTTTATTTCTGACTGATATTATCCTTCGGATTAAATTTATATTGCTAGTACTAAGGTCTAGTAATATGTTTATCACTGCTAAACCAAAAGCTCTCTCTCTGCATATTGGAACATGCGTTTGGAACAATTAAGGGGCCGCGAAATGCGTACCCCCTTACCCCGGTTTTTTGACCTAGCGACGGCTCTGTTTTTACCATAGACTATCTGTGTAAATTTCTTTAAGGCCGATTCACATTTCGACCGTCACGTCCGCACATTGGGAACTGAAAGTAACCAAGACGTCTGGCGAGAGAATCTAAATAGGAAACGATGGCGATTGCCCGTTGTTCTGCGTGTTAAACTTTTTAGCAAAGGAATAAAAATGTCATTCGTGTATTATTTTAACTTATTGAACGAAAATGAAAAGCTCTTAAGCTGTTATATTTGTAGAAACTCTTGTTTAACAGTTAATCTTTCTGATAAATCTGAAAAAGGCATCATGAGAAAACTTGTCTTGTCACTCATACTACTTACGATCATTCTAGTCATCCAATGTGACAATGTGAGATACGAAAATATTTTGCAACGTAAACCACTCGGAAACTGGCCATGAGTAGTGTATATTGCTAAATTACTAGGATCTGCTTTGATACAAGTATATTCTAGCTACATTTTAAAGGTAACTCGGTATATATCGGCACCAAAACAATTAAATCAATCAGTGCAAATAATAATATGCAATCTTCCTGTGTAGAAATATACAGTGACAAAGGGATAGTATACAATAGATTAATGCTGAAATTAGAAACAGAAAAAGATATGAAATAATTGTACACAGTAAAGAGTCAAAGAATGGATGTGCAACAATACCAATACTACAAATAAAAATAGGAAAAGAAAACCAATATACCTACAGTTTATGAATAATTGGTGACACGGGGGGCGAAAAAATTTACTGTAACTCTACTAAAAGAAATTTCAGTTCCCAATGCTTGAAATAGACTCAATGCAGAAGAAAATAAAAAGGAAGACAGTAGTCATTTTTAAGTCCAGCTCAGTCACTTTCCTATGCCGGTCTGATGAGTGCAAATAAGCACGAAACTGCAGTCCTCGGCTGGAAATGACTGAGCTGGCGGTGTATTTCACGTATTTCTGCTTTAGCCCTGGCTATGGGCGGTAATTTACTGAAGATAATGAGAATTTAGAACTAGACCAGGAGCTAATAGCTACCTGGTGCTAGCACCCCCAGAGGTATCGTTTCACTTGGAGAACATTGAGACCACGAGCATATTTAACGTCGCCCAGTCCCCTTTAATGACGACGGTGGGTCTTCGACCATCGAGGTTCGAACTCAGGACCCTCCGGCCCCGAATCCGACACTCTACCGATCGGGCTAACACGGCCCTAGAAAAGACATTAGGATCCAGAAAAAATGTTTAATGATTATTATTATTTTGTAATTGATGGAGGAAAATTTCTATCAACGTTTTAAAGAATTTCCGTAACCGTATCTCTGTGTTAGTGTCCCATAATGGCGGCGACGTAATTGATGGATGTTGTGGGTGGGCGATGAACTGATTAACTGATGCTGTCACTGTTGTTAGTTCTTTTTACAAAGTGCGGCTGAACCTAAAAAGAACAGAAGTTAATGTCAATGCGAGGATGTGCATATCAATACAAAGGTGTGACGGATTGATTTTATTTATTGTTTGTTTGTAATTTGCTCGTACAATCATTTTGAAATGTATTGTAAATTTGATTTGTATATAACTTTGTGCATCGAACCATCTGTCATTGTGTTTCGTTTAAGTATAGACGTGTTATGTGTAAAACATTTTAATTTGTTATTGCGACAGTTAAAATAAATAGCAAATGATAGCAATTACATTATTTGTTGCTCCGATGCTGATTGAAAGTTTCTCACATAATAATCATCTTCATATTAATTCATCAATTCCCATTTGCTCGAGAAATTTTGCATTTGCGAACTTTATGTTGCTTTAAAAACAATGTAATGGTATAGCATCGTATCACTGGCCCTTTTATTTCATATTTATCATTTTACTACTTTCATTAAAAACATATCTCACTTATAGTTTTCATTAAGTTTTATTCCTTGTTTGGCTACTGCTTCTTTTTTCTTATTCACAATAAGTCTATTCCATAATGTTCAAATTATATTGTTGTGGTACATCTAGCACTTTACTTTTTTCAACAATTATTTATGAGTTAAGTGTCATTTTACCACCCCCCCCCCCTTCCATTTTGATCATGTCATGAATTTTTTGTGATATTTATGAAATAATTGCAATAATATTTATTTATTTGTTCAAATTAAATGCTCAATCCTTTTGCTATGTCATGCATATAGGCCTGGGCCTATATATTTTGGGCCCCTCCCGCAAAAAATCAGCAAGGCCCCTAACTGCTTACTGGATTTCTATGCCACTGAAAACCACAGTCCCCTTTAGTACAGCGCCCCCCCCCCCCTTCCCCCGGCATTGCGGTTTCTGCAAGTATGTAGTTCCGGGGCTGCATACCTATATATATTTTTGCACTTTATTCTGGAAATGCAAGATAAGAAGTTGAATAAGGATACATCTGATGTGAAATTTATGACAAATTAAAACATTACCGATGTATGATGAGCCAACATGGGCGGATATTTGTTTCTTCTTTCTGTGGAATTATTTTTTTTTAATAAGCAGGCAAACGTTTCGTAATGAGCTAGTCAGATATCACAAGAAATTTCTTAAACATTAAGCAATATCTAACCCTCTTGGCAGCACCACCCTAGTGCCCTTTGACACTGAAAAATGAAAGATTGAAAAATCATTTTGCATAAAAAATATATTTTGAAATAAATTCCAAATATTAAAGAGTAATAGAACTTAAATACTGCATAGACAGCCAGTTAGAGCACATAAAATATTTTATTGAATTTGGTAGACATTTAACTGTGCCTTCCTGACAGCAAAAAATTGGAGAAAAATGAAAAATATTCGATTTCCTAAAAAAACAATTTAGATTTTTTTTTTCAAAATTAATTCATTGACTGATTAATTAATTTGCACAATAAATCTTAGTGTTATTATGTGATTTTTTTCACAACAGTGTCCCATAGTTTCTAGAACTAAATACAGAAAGAATAAAGTTTTTAAAAAAATTACAAAAATGTGAATTGTTTTTAATATTTCAGGCATATTGAAATTAGGTGTCGGAATAATATTTTCTCTTACAGTTTCACCACAAACTATTATTGCAGCTTCAGATATTAGTTTCCCACAATACCTAACAGCCTAAATAAAGAAAATAGTTAAGAAAACATTTTTTTTTTTTTTTTTTTGAATGTTTCACAACGTGAGGAGAATTTATTTACCTTTTTGTAACGGACGTTACATATAATACATGATATTGTAATAATGCCCCCAACTAAAGCCAAAAACTGGGAAATTTGGTTAGTAGCCAGTGGCCGGCAGACTCGGTTTTATTAGTGACCACTTTTTAAAGTTAGTAGCTACTTTTTAAAACTGCAACTATGTTTCAAATTTTTATTATAATGAAAAAGTATCATCAGATAATTGCTCAAACGCAAGAAAGGTGACACAACCAAAAAGCATAAAATATACAGAAGAGACGAAAAAAAACTTTTAGTACAGTGCAAAACGAGGAAAAAGTTCGGTTTTAGAGCATTAATAATAAAATTGGTAAGTAAAATATTTATTCATACTGTTATGCATTATTTACATCACTTTTATTTGTTAGCTAACATCACTTAATGCAATATCTGTAGTTGAGTTTTTGCCATTTTTTCCATTTTTACCTTGGTTTTTTCCACTGTCCCGGCAAAAATATCATTTCGCCGGCAAAATGACCAACCCTGCTGCTAGGTAATCAGGGTGTCCCTAAGGCTTGCAGAATTGGGGTTTTTTTTTGAAAATCATAGTAAAAACCATTGTTGAAAATCATAGTAAAAACCATTGTTGAAAATCATTGTAAAAACAACCATTGTTGAAAATCACTGTAAAAACCATTGTTGAAAATCATTGTAAAAACCATTGTTGAAAATCATCGTAAAAGCCTTACTTGGTTTAATTACAAACATTTTATTTGTAGACAAAATGAAGATGGCAACAGAAAGATTTTAAATCACATTGAAAGTTTTCCGATGTTTTGTCCGTGCATTGCGTCCAGTTTGACATTTTATTCTGTATTGGTTTGTATCACCAAGTCGCAAGAACAAACAATGTCTGTTTGAGGCTTAGATTTGAGTACACCATATTTTTCACACAGATAATTATATGTGGCAAGTTTTCGGCTTGGCCAACGGCAAACCATCGAGCTTATTTGTGTTAGCTAAATATTGACAAAAAATATCGTACATTCAATTGCTCTTGAAAATAAATATTGATTTCCTTTATTTCATTTTCATATTTTGGAATAAAAAATATCATTTTTTTCAAACTTTTAATAGATTGAACAACTAGTTTATTTGTTATGTTAATGAAATGCATAATATTGAGAAAATGAATGGTTGGTGTTTTTTATTTGTGATCATTGTCTACAGCACTCCATTCCTCTTTCTGTCAAAGATATCATCTTCACAAATTTAAAATACATTCTCTATTTTTTAATTAAAAACCAAAATATTCACTGGAAAATATTTTTATGGCAGAACAACGTTTGCCGGGTGAGCTAGTAGAAATATAAAAAGTTACAAAAATCACCAGTAATTGGACCTGATACACCAGTGTATGACAGCTTGTGATCTAATGATTAGGACAATCTGTAAAATTACTTTACTTTTTGATTACATACAAATTTTAAATTCAAGTTGGTGATTTTACATAAATCAATGTTTAATCACACATTTTGATGTTGGAAAAGTATTTTAGTGAAAATAAAAATGAATTGGGAGTGTTGGAAAAAAATACCGAAATTATTGCCGTTTCATGTCGGTCAGTATGCAATTTTGATTTTAAGAATTATAGCTGTTTCCAGAGAAAAAGGACATTACCTAATGATTCTAAGGGACCATAAAAAATGAAACGATTCTCTACAGTCACAATATCCGACGTGATGCTCAAACATATAGGTTTTCTATATTGTTTCCCTTAAAAATTTAACTAGATTCTGTAGGATTCAAATCAATAGTACAACCTATATAATATTGTTGCTGCAAAAGTGTCAGAATTCAAACTAGTGACAGGACATTCAGAATTTCTAGCTTCAACAAATATGTTAAAACCAGCCTGATTAGACCCTGTAGTAATAAACAGGTGTGATAGTGAACTCAAATAAAATTTTCTGAAGGCAGTGAAATTTTCAGTAACTAGAACGAAACTCAAACCCCCTACCCAAACACATACACACACAAAGAGAAGGAAAAAATCCCCAAGGCACGGGTGGGAATCGAACCCATGGCATACAAAGCAAAGCTTCTATTATCAGAGAACCATGGAAGCCCCCTTGCCTAAATTAAAAACACAATAATAGATCTAACTTTTTAACTTTTTTTATATTTCATAATGTGATAAATCTTAATAGTGTTTTAAATTAACAAACTATTTATAAGGATTAGCATGTTGAAGTTAGTTAGTATAAAACAGTGAGTCATCTGTGCTGCATATGACTAGTTGAAAAAAGGTTTTTTGATTGGTTAAAAGGTTTAATCTGGTTGGGTTTAAAATCTGATTATCAGTTAATTTAAATCATATTTGCTGTGCTATCTAAAGTTTTATTAAATACTATGAAGCCTAATTTTATATTGTCTAGTATTAGTTTAACTATTATTGTTCCATTAATTTTATCTACCTAAAATAAAACTATCAAACGTTAAATAGTACCAGGCATACCCATTGAAATAGGGCATGAGCCAGCGCTGATCCAAATTGATAAACTTTGTTTTTTCCTGCTTTAACTTGTACATAGTAATGACAAAATTCCTTTTTTTAGAATAAAGAATGTCTGATGTGGACCGCGAACGACTCGCGGTGCCTGCAGCTCATAGTGTTTTCTCACAACACACAAATTCTGGAAGTTACAGTGGTACCAGTGTTGCTGGTACATCTTCAGCAGCTCCACCTTTTGCACCTCGCCCTCACTATGGCCAACAAGTTCGGCAACAGCATCAGCAACGATTGCATAGTACGGCTGCCTCTAGTAGGAGTGGAGGGACCTCTCACACCGATCGTATTCCCCCTTCTGCAGTGTCAGCAACTTCATCTTCATCCACAACTGAGTGCAATATCCATGAGATCTGCTATTACTTCCAACAGGCAATATTCATTCTGGCCATCATGACTGGCGTAGCCCTGGTCATTGCTGGTGCGGTTATGCATGTTCAGAATGGTGAGCTTTTAGTTCTTGTGTACATAGGTGTACTCCTTGGAGCCGTGAACACTGTACTTCTTACAATTCAATGCTGTGTTCGCCGTAAGCAAAAAAAGCGGTCTCGGGCTTATCGTTCCACACGTCCACAACAAGGACCACCCTCCTCTGCACCATCAAGTGCTGTCATCCGCTATGATCCTCTCAGTAATCCTCTACTTTCTACCACCCAAACTGTTTCATCTGGAGATGTTCAGCAATATCATTATAAACACTACCACATACATTCTCCAAATGTTACTCAACCTGCTTTTCAAGAGTTCCCTGTGCAACAAGGCATATTTGCCCAATCTCCTACAGAATCATCTCAAACACGATTTCATCATGGAGTACCTTACCACAGATCTGGATCTGTAGCTGGACATCACCGCCATACCAAAGGACTCTACCAAAAGTCTCCACCGTTAGGTCAAGCTCATCGTCCTCTGCTCAACACTTTAGGGCCCCAACAGCCAAATTTAAGGTAGATGCTTTTTTATTGTTAAAATTTATCAGAGAAATTAACAAGGTTCTGCTAGATCTTAAAAATACAGAGTTCAAAACATTTGTGTTAAATCTAATCAATTTTTAAGAATCTCTCTTGATGTAATCAGCCCAGTGGCAGAAAGTTTTGTAGCTGTCTGCGACAAGCTTTCTGAACTTCATAATCTGTCTGCGAAATTTCGAGCGTGGTTTCAATAAAAAAAATGTAAACAAGTCCTTTATTAAATAATTATTTTTTTAATTAAGGCAGGAGGTGAACCCCCCCCCCCCCAAAGACGATGTCTCCCTCCAAAACTAAGCCCAAAATCTTTCTTAAATTACCTCCTAAAAGTTTCAATGGTGCAATCTGATGACTCCCGCCCCCCTGTCCTTGATGGGCACCTGACATTTGCAAACATGTGTTGGCTATAAACAGGGGTCTGTTCAGGAATTTTTCACAGGGTCCTTTTTTTATGTGAAAACTCTTCATTTTGTGAAAAAGCAAATTATTCTGCGTGGGGGGGGGGGGAGGACAAAGTAAAATGAAATTTCAAAATGGGTGTTCGTGTGAAATTTTTCTTTTTTCTGTTATCATATTAATTTCTGCTTAATAATTGAAAAAAAAAAATCAAGCAGTAGTTGAGCATTTAACTCTTTGAAACTCTTAAGATCTCAGAATTTCGTTAAAAAATCTAAATTTCGTGATTTCAATAAATATAAGCAGGGCCGATCCTAGCAGGTGTGCAGAGTGTGCGCCGCACAAGGGCGGCCAAAGCAAGGGGCGGCCGCAGGTCGCATCATATAGTTCTTATAATCAAGCAAAATTCCTCACGAATTTCTCACAAGATAACTTATAATAAGTAGAATAAATATGCTGATTTTTAAATGTTCAATTGTCATAGTATGTCTCGATTTCAGGACAGCATAGCATAGTTTAAGAGAATAGAATGTTAGGGAACATTGAGTTGGTTCATTGTCCATTAATATCTACTCTTAACAACATGCTTCATTTGGTTGCAAAGTTTGTGACAGAACCAGTAATCAGGCATGGATACAGGGGAGGGGAAAGGCCCCCTTCTGAAGCATGAAATGGTGCCGTCTAATAAAAGGAGCACCGAGGGCGGCCACTAATGTTTACCCTCCAAGCTTTTATAGACCTAAACAATGAAGACATATTTTATTTAAATTATTTAAAAAAAAAAAAAAACTATACTGATTAGATACTCTTGCAAGCATTTCAAACAACAAACTATGTAACAAACTCTGTGTTTAACAATCAAAGATGCGTTGGAGAGAAAGTGGAAAATTGCGACTCCCTTGAGAGTAACATATATGAATGACGAACTAAAATGTTGTACTTTTCCCCCTTTAAGACAATTTTTCTGATTAGAATCTTGAATGAACTGCCCGGTTTCAGATCAGGTAGGAGGACAGGTTCCTTGCCCCGGGAAACAAATTTAAATGTAGCTCCAAAACAAAGATCCAAAAGGATGCCATGACCTCCTTGATGAAACTAAAGAAGTCTTAAAATTGCGTTTCTAGGACTTGACTTTCAGAAAATTTCGCTGGTTGAACCATCGATCTTAAAAACTCAATTAAATCTCTGATTCACTTCTTCCACCTTAACTTAATCAAACATAGCCTAAAAATGTTGGCTCCAAAATCCAAAACGTGTTTTCAGACAACAGCCCTTCCTATCCGCTTAAGAGCTCCAAAACCCTTCCTTCCCAAAAATAGCCTATAATGGATTTCAGTTCCGAAAGATATTTTGGTTCGGAATATTTTCACGTTTCCCCTATTGTTTTCAAATATAGCCAAAAGCGGGTTTTTGAAAAAATAGTGCCGAGAAATTTCCGGAGGATAACCGCCAGATCCCCTACCGTTACCAAAGACGGCCTATATTTGCGTTTTAAACTTATATTTCAAATCTTTCGATGGGAGACAATTGAATCTCCCTCCCTCTTGTAACGTCAACAAAGGTAACCCAAAATTGCGGGTTTAAAATTTCCGTTTCGGAAATTTTTCGGGAAGAACGCTGATCGTTCCTTTCCTAAGCTACTTTCTTAAAAAATAGTTTCAAATTGATTTCAATTTTGAAAGAATTTAAGGAAAGAACTGCAACATTACTTTCACCTAAAGTCTCGAAAAAGTTCCTAAAATTGCGATATTTGACGTCAATTTCGAAAATTTCTTCATGCATCTTGAATATACTTGACTCTTTTGTCCTTGCAACCGAACACAACTAGAGATTAACTAAAAATATTTTTCATAAGCCAATTTCGACAATTTTCTTCGAGCAATCCTCCTCCCCTGAACCCCTGACACCTCCCCCCACGCTTCCCCTTCCCCCGTCCCTTCTCTGATGTCACTGAAGAAAGACCATAAAATGCGTTTTTACGACTAGTAAATTTTGATATCTATTACTTTCTTCAAAGATATAAATTGTACCTAAGAAGTTTCTTATTATAAAAAAATTCTTCTTTTTTATAAGATCATTCTTCTCCCCCCCCCCCCGTCCCCTTTTTAAATTCGAACTTGGCATAGAAATTTAAAGAAAGATTTATATAGACGTTAAAGATTAGTCAAAATAGGCAAATTACACTTGAGGGGCCAGGGGCGGCACATTAGGTCTTTGCACACGGGCGGCCGACACCCTAGGATCGGCCCTGAATATAAGAGGAGAATTTATTTCTTTACCTCTTAACAACACTGTAAAGAAATTCCGAAACGTTACTGGTTATTTCCGTAGAACGTTTCGGGATTTCAAAGGTTTTTACCTATTTCCCAGCAAAATCAAGTATCTTCGCAAAAAAGTTTCCTGAATTGCTAAAAGATGCACGAATGCAGACTTTTCACTGGTGTGAAAAATGTTTTTTGCTACCAGTTTAAAGGTTGACTGAACGTGTTTATTAAGTGTATCGGCTTTAATTTAATCACGGCTCGTCTGGATTGACAAAGCTCCTAATGGGAACAAATAAGTCACTGGATAGCTGCAGCTTTGCGAGGCAGGAATTGCAGGCAAGGAATATGTTTGGTTCTTGCTTGCAGTTATGCTTCTGGAGCTTTCTTGGTAAACCAGGAAGACTCTATAATCAAATATATTAAACCTATTTACATTTTGTGGAAGATTTACGACTGGCTTTAACAGGGGAGATTTCCCAGTATTTCAGGAAGGTTACTCACTTTTGTCGGAAAACGTTCCTGGTTTTTGTAAGATACATTACTGGTTGAAATTGGGCACATCAGCTGCCTATTATTTTCCAGGAACGTTTCTGAATCGTTTTTACAGAGAAAGCATACTAAACATCAAAAATTCGAAAAATCCAATTCTCAAAGCGTATGCAAAGAGATTGCAATTCGCAAAGTAAAGTCTCCAAAAGTAATAAAAACGGCTCAAAAAGAATTAATTTTTTAAAAATTATTTTAGAATTGCTTTTTATAAGCCACAGAGAAGCCAAGATAAACATATCATTAATATCTATCGACACAGTTGCAGCAAAACTAAAATTAAACCATCTATTTGGCATTTAATTTTTTGACTCATACACAAAAACGAAGTTTCGTTTTAAAATCTTGAAATGATGGTTTTAATAGACTTTTCATTTATTTGCCCTCCATATAAAGCGAAGTTAGCTTGAAAAAAAAAAAAAAAAAGTAAAAGTTCGATCCTCATATCGGATGCAATTTTCAAAATGAAAACGTTAAAATTAAAAAATTGTAAATAAAAAAAAAAAATAATTTTAGAATTGCCATTTAGCAGGTCTACATGATGAATATTATTAATATCACTGACACATTCACCAAAAATTCGAAGTCGTGAAAAAAAAAAGGAGGAGTAAAAGTTTAAAACCAGACACTAAATGGCAATAATTTTAAAGCTGGTAACCCTATTTGAAGCGATCACATTTTAATTTGCTGATAAATGCTTTTTTTTAAAGTCATTAGCGGGAAGAAAAAGTCTGTAGGGAAGAAAAAGTCTTTACGCTGCATTTTCAGAGAACTTTAACAATACTACTGCTAACGATTTGATGAAACAAACAAGCAAAATTATTCACTATGTTATTAGTTAGTTATCGCTTGCATCACAGAATTGTGCTGACTCTTCTTTTTTTTTTTTTTTTTTGTATGCAGAAATATGCGTTATTTTGATTTCAGATTTGCTTTTTCAGTAAACAATTTTAAAAAAAATCGTTTTGTTTGGGTTTATACATGCCACCCGCGGGTGGGATTTTTCCCTCCCCCCCGCAATCCTTCCCCGCGTCAGCAGTTCATTTCCGACCATAATATGAAATAAATGTCATATGAAATAAATGTCCGACAGTTGCAAACAGCTTTTTTTTTCTTTTTTTCTCTCCAGACAACCTTTTTTTTTTCTGCGGACAACTTTCATTTTTTTAGTGCGCATAGAACTGTCCGCGATTTTGTTTCGTCGTCCGCAACAATGTCGCCGTGTCACGGCGTTTCTGCCACTGAGGTAATCAGAAGTCATTCCAAATTCTGAACTGTAATAGTAGTACTGTTGTAGTACAAAATTACGACACCAGCAGTTTTTGCTGAATGATACATTGAGCAATGTTTGCAAAATCCTAAGCAGATAATTAAAAATAATTAGGTACATCAGGATTCAGGAGTCTGATTAGCAAAAAAGATGCAATAAAAATTCCTTGCTCAGAAGCATGTCTAAACTTTTTGGGGATCAGTGAAACTTGATTTATTTGATTTTTATGAAATATTATGGAACAAAGCTCTTTTTTTAGTTTCTTCAAAATCGGAGTTCACATTTTTTATCTGTATATTTGAAACCATTAATTTTTCCTGCCCTATTGTATCAATGAGCAACATTTCCCCCAATCCCTATTAAAATCTAATTACTAATACGCCCCAAAATTTACTCGTATATACATGCATATAAGTCGAGAAAATGAATACGAAAAATGAGGTTTAAAGTTGGAGTAAACTTATAAGCGGGGCAGAATTTCCAAACATTTTCAAAGAAGAATTTGTAGCAAGAAACTCAAAAATGTGAACATTTTTCCAATTTTAGTCCAACTCTTTTAAGCAGATGCTCAAGAAGTAAATACTTCTCCATTCTGCTCTGGCTTTACATGGCCTGTCTGAAATAAAGACTGAAATCAGAGCTTCTCTCCCCCAGGATTAAAAAAGGCCATTTTTTTCGACATATTAAACTGCATGTTATCGCTTCAAAGCATTAGTGAATATAGTCATAGGATATATAATTCATGGGTTCAAATGTCTTACTATCGCAACTATAAAAACTTCAAAACATTCATGAATTACTTCCTAGGATAATTCAATAGTTTATCATCATTTCAAAAAAAATTATGATAACTAATTCTTTCAGCTGTTACTAGTTGTAACTTAGCACTTGTTTTTTATTTTCAATAGTTAAGTCTTTTGTTTTCAATTGAAATGTCCAAAATCATTAACATTTGGCTTTTACATGCTGAATTCTTCGTATTTTTGCATTTCTTTGATACCACGTGTCACACGAAATATTAGTGTTTTGCTGTAAGTCTGTAGCAATCTTTTAGCATCTGCTTTAGGTTTTCGATATTTCTCATTATTTTTTCAGTAGTAACACAAAATGAAGTGTATTGAGCAAAAATAGAAACTTTTTTCAGACCAAAGAATGCTTGGCGTGCATATAATGCATAATAAATAATAATCCACGAATTATGCGCAAAAACAACTATTTCAGCAAATAATTGGGATGTAGATTTTTAGATTGAAATAAAATTAAAACAAAAAATTAACTAACTTCGTGAAAAAAAAATGGAAAAAAATTATGCAGATTTTGAACATTGGCAGATTTAGGGCGGTGGATTTGTGGGGCTCCACTGCACCTGCTTAATTCTAATTCAAAATGTAAAAGCACCACTAAAAACTTGAATTTGAATGAAAGATTATAAAATGCCAGGCTAACTTAACGTTTATCTGGCTTGAAGAGAAGAGTTAAGATTATCTTAAAACACATGTCAATTGGACAAAGAAAAACTTCCCTTGTCATGAAGCAATAAGGATGACAGCCAGTATTCTTCGCTGGAGTAAGTGTAAAACTCTCCACATTATTGAATAAGAAGTGATGCAAATCCTGAGGCAAGGAGTAAGGAAGTGATTCTGCGAATTTTCAGCAGTGGCTTATCAGTGGTGTTCTCCAAGTAAAAGGCCCTTTGAAGAACATTGTTTAGTCTCTACAATGCCCAAGCCACTTTTTATCCCTTGTGGTAACTGATAATTGAAGACATGCTTTTCTCATAGTCAGCTCAATGGCAATCCAAGTTGGGGGGGGAGAGGGGGAGGGGTGGAAATTCGCTATTATCACTTAAAAGAAAGACATTGTAGGAAAACTATGGGAGGGGACACTACTGGCTCTCTTCTTTTTCCTACTAAGAATCTTAAATCAGAAGGGTGCCAGTTCATGAACAAAAATGAAATCAGGGCTCCGTTTTACCGATAAAATGGCAAGTTGTGTGCGTCCTAAGAATCAAAGGGAAAGTTAGGCGCATCCTAAGAATTATAGGGCAAGTTAGGTGCCACGCCCTACCGTCCAAGCCTGGGGGAGGGTCTGCTGAAATATTGCAGTAAACGGCAGATTATGCTATAAGTGCGGGAATCACCGAATTCAAGAATTTTCCAATAGTTGCTAATGAATGCTCTTTTTTTTTTTTTTTTTTAAGTAATGTAATATGGCTGCAGCTCAAAATTTTATTGATATTAAATCAAAGTAAAAGCAACAAGTAACAAAAATCGTAATGGCAAAGTCGAACCCTTTACAAAAATCGCGATCTCAGAAGTGAACCCTTTTTGTGCAAAATAATAAAAATCGGATGTTTTTTCACTCGAACATGTTCATCACAATTCATTTTTTTTCTTTTTATATTGTTTAAATTCAAAATTTGCAGCAAAATGCTCTATTTTTTCAGAAAGTAGGGACTGTACTTATATGCAGGTTTTCAATTTTGTCTCAACTTTCCTGCTAAAAGTAGGGGTGTATATGTGACTTATTATGCGAGATCGACTTATTCATGAGTATGTACGATATGTTAGAGGCTTCAGAAAAAAATTCTGTATTACTGCAGGGTGTAAATAATTTTGAAATGCACAAAAATAACATATTTCCCATATTAATTTTTTTGATCTGAACCTAGTGCCTTGTAGAGAAACTTCCTGTATTAAGAAATGAATTAAGTGAAACATTTTTAGGTAATTTGTATTCATGTTATATGAATGATAATCATTATAAATTACATCCAAAGGTTAAATAATTTGTTTTCTTACCAAGTGTTACTATTTACATAAAATGAATTCACAATGTTTAAAATTTGAAAAATTATCATTTAGTTAAGTATTTATTATTTTTGCTTTAAATACATAGAATATTGAAACTGTCAACAACTACTTTTAGTTTTGAGAGATATGATGATTTTATTTTCTTATGAATATTTTTATTAGCAAATGCATTAACATACATTGAAGTTGGTAACGAAAATGAAAAGATTAAGGTTCATTCATAGTATATCTACATGCCAATGATTATATTTCATTTCTCTTGTGTTAACTTTTCGATCTTCTCCCAATTGGTGAGTCGAAGCTCAAGTTATCTAGTTATTTGATGGCACTGCTTATGTTACATACTTAGCTGCGTCACCCGGCTTTGCACGGTCTACCTCAAAAATAAAAGTTATGTCAAGTGTTGCGTGTTCAACACTCAGGCTTGAACCAAAAAAAATCAATTAAATTTTAGGACTCGACCGATGAATCAGTGCCGATGGTTCAATAATTTAGCCATCGGCATTGGCGGCCGATGCTAACTTGCAGGAAACATCGGCCTTAAAAAACATCGGAAAGCCGATGGAATTGGCCGATGTTTTCGAAAAGGACCTTCGCTGTTTTACTTTTTAATTTAAAAAAAAGGGAGTTATTGCTTTCATATAAAATTTTTTACTTGAATTTCAGTACGAATTTCTATTTTTCACCCCTAAAAGAATTTTTAATACTGCATTCAGGTACATACACATGGGTGGATTTATGGGGGGGGGCAGAGGGGGGCAATGCCCCCCCAGTTTTGGGAGGACTTTATGTAGTAACAACACATCTTCCAAAAAATTTTTAACATTATTTTTTTCTTTTTTGACAGGGCATGGGTGAATTTATAGGAGGGGGCCATAGGGGCAATGCCCCCCAGTTTTGGGAGGACTTTAAATAGTAACAACACATCTTCCAAAATCTTAAAACAAAAAATCATTATTATTTTTTCTTTTTTTGAATAGTTCATTGAAAATGAAGAGGATAGTGAATGTCCTTTTCTGATGGGAGAAAAGAAAAAAAAAGAACATTAAATACAAATAGTACAGCTATCACTGGGGTGCTGGAAATATGCCTAAATTCACTATTTTGGACTGAAAACCATTTGGGCAAATATACAAATGAAAATATAGTCAAAACGAGCTATGCATTCAGCTGCAACACTTACAATAATTTACGATTATTTTTAAATTAGAACCTAAAACAAAGGGAACCCCCCACTCCCCCATTTGCGCTAACAGAACAATCTGCTCGTTATGATTTGTTTTCTTTCTTTTCAGAATGTTTATTTTCAATTTGCGTGATTTCAAAAACTAGATATTTTGTGTTGTTTCAGATGAAAGATTTTGAAGAACCTTCTGGATTCACACGTTCAGATTGGTAAAATTGTAAAAATCCTTTAATCGTAAAAACTGACGAACTTTCGTAAAAATTACAAAAATCTGCAGGTAATAGGGCCAGATTTGCCTATAAGATAAACAAGCTATAGCTTCGGGCCACTGCTTTGAAGTGGGTCCGTTACTCACAAAAAATTGCATGATTTGTTCTTTGAAAAATGGAAAGTGCTTGAAAAAATTAATTTCATCTTCAAGTGCTTGAATATTTGGAAAAGCGTGGCTACAAACCTTAAATTTTAAATTTCTAACAAATGGTAGGGGGAGGATGCCAAGATATGTCAAATTTAGCTCCTTGCTATATCGTGCATCAAAAGTGTAAAAATCATGTATGTAGCATATGACTTGAAAAAAAATTTTGTGACTCACATGTTTCATATCTTGCTATTTATTTAACCCCGAATGCAGTATTTTGGAAATTCTTTTGTATTGATTGCTTTTATCTTGCTTCTACTGCATATTGTTAATCCGTTTAGCCCGGAAAAAATGATACACTACCTCTATTCCTTTTCATTTTCTGCACTGCTTATAATTTAAAAAAAAGGTTGTTGTAATGAGAGAATTCTATAGTTTATTTTTTCCATAACCAAACCTTGTCGCCTTCGTTGAATTCATGTCCAGTAGACCTTGTGTCGTATCGGGTCTTCATCTTCTCCGCCGCGATGTTGATTCGCTCTCGTGCGAAGTTATGAACATCTTCCAACCGGGCCTGGAGATCCTGGATGTACTCCTCAGGCGATGTGCTCTTCCACAGTATCAAATTTTTCTTCCAGAGCATCGACTTTATCTCCCATGGCGGTTAGTTGATTCTCCATCATGGTTTTCATCGACGTTAGGTCACTTTTCATTTCATCGTGACTTGTAGTAATTTTAGCAGTTAAATCACTATTTAACAGTTCTTGGTTAGTCGTTAATTCATTTTTTAATTGTTCTTGATTTGCAGTAAAACTTGCAGTCAAGTCACTTTTTAATTGGTTTTGATTAGCCGCCATATCACTATTCACAGAGTTGATTGCATCAAGCAGTTGTTTTAATTGTTCATCCATTGCGCGAGTAATCACCATAAAAATAAAGTCCAAATTTAAAAAGTCTTTATGAAAAAATGTCCAAAGTCACACTTACTGCAAGAAAGTCCTGAAGTAGCCCCACGTTGGGCGCCAAATTGTAACGGATTCGGTGCGACTTCCACTTTCTTGAAATGAAGACACAGTTCTTGATAAAAACACAGGAAATTTATTTACACTATGTACAGGAAAGATCTTCAACCACTGCTAAATTATTCATCAGCAATTAAGCAATTATCACACAACACCGTAAACTCAACGTTTACACACGTATTTACTTCCAAATACGAAAACAACACAGCGAAATGCCTCGCTATAAACAGAGCAAAATGCCCTCAGCTCGAAATATCAATCCAAACTAACTGTTTATCCATCGCTAACGGCTTAAATACACCGAAAAGAAATTTCTCAAATATTCCACACGCTTCTGTAAAGTAGTAGACCGTTATCAATGAAAAGAAAGAAAATAGGGGTCGTATACTTTAGCCGAATGAAAAAAGGGTTGTATATTCATTACGGGAAACTATTTACAGGTTACGTTCCTACAATAATTACTTTTTACAGGATTTGTAACAGTATGTTACTCTCATGTTACATATTTTCTAATCCTGTACAGCATTTCTTTTAAAGTATTAACTTACATCACAAAGCACATTTAAATCATAAAACTTTTTTTAAAAAAATTGTCTATTTTTTCCCCGAGATTTTTGTTTTTCCAATTAACCCTTATTAGGCTTCAAAATGCACAATTTTACATCCATTTTACAAAATTTTCCCCGGACCCCCTAAATTGGGAGACATTCTTTATCCCACTTAAAAAGGAGCCCTGCGTCACTCTCTTGATACCAGTCACCTCTCTTAAGGTCAATTCAAAAAGGACAGCAAGAAAACACATATGAATGAAAACGACACACCAAAGGAAAAAAAAGAGTAAAAGCATGAACCTATGCATCGCAGGAAAACAGACCAAAAACATAGGGGGAAGGGGGGCAATTTAAAGTGTTGCTCAAAAAAAAAAAAAAAATCCTGCCCCCCCCCCAAGAACTCGGTCCTAAATTCGCCTATGTACATACAAGTTAATTATTGCACTGTTTTTTGCGATTGGATGTGCGAATGTATCTCTCATAAGTCACAACTCAAAAATGTTAAGCTGTAGAAGGTTAAAATTTCGTATATGGGGTCTGCGTATGTTCCAGTTGTGTGCAATTCCCTTTTTGTTTTCAATCGGATGTTCTAAAAGGCCTATTTACTCATTTTTGTAGCTATTAATTACTTGTTTCAATGCAAAACTAACATAGCATCTTAGACTGATCATTAAGATCATTATTGCCGAATCGGAGACCAACTTGGAAACAAATATGAGATGGCAAAACCGGTTTTTGTGACATTTCGTTAGTTTCTCGTGGAACCAACGGTAACTTTTAATTTTTCGATATTTGTAATGTGAATCACAGTAATGCAGTCTTCCTGTATCGCTTTGGTGCAGTTAAAAGTTGGGAACCCGTCGAAATACATTTTGGAGCCCTCTTTCTCTATCACGGAACTTGTAAAACATTTTTCATAAGGGTAGAATCCATGTTAATTCAACAAGGAGCGTAACTTGATGGTCTCTGATTTTTTTGAGTTTAACGTACGTTAAAATTCATATAAAATTTAGAAATATGTTTGCTTGTTTTTTTGTTTTGCCCAAAAAAATTCCTGAGCCGAGATACTGGCCGCTAAAGATGTCAGCCCTGTCATGATTTCTCACTTGGGATTATCTCAGGAAAGATAGAACATATTTTGTTGCGGTTCGTTTTATTTAAAAGAATATTTTTTTTGTTTAAGAAAATATACAAAATTAAAAAAAGAAAAATCCCACAGTCTTGTGTAAAAAAGAAAGTTTAATTTTTTTTTTTTTTTTTTTTTGACTTATCTCAAAAATGCCTATTTCAAAAATTTTCATTTTTTTACTATTTATTAGTACAACTGAGCACTACGTTCCCCGAAAAGGAGAGCTTCTACTTTATCTTGTAACAGATTTTAGAGGCATTTGAAAAAATGAGGGTTTTTAATGAATTTTTACATAAAGGCAAACTTGAAAATTAAAATTTTTTTTCACAGTAAGTGGCCAAAAAACACTTTTAATTCAGTCATATAGCGAAATTTTCATTTTGAGTCACCATTTGATTCAGGATATTCAATTAAGTGAAAACAAGATGACTTGCACTTAACGATTCTTTTAATGCTACGCTGTAAGGTTGCGTGGGAAAAAGCAGCGAATCGGATTGAGACTGCGCTATTGTTTTCATAAAGAATAAAACTCCTGGATAACGTGGAGACTAAAAATGATAATTTTGCTATATAATTTAACTTTAAAGTGTTTTCTGGCCGCTTGTTGTGATTGTTTTTTTTTTTTTTAAATTTTTAGGTCTGCCATTATGTAAAGAGTTCCTTAAAAACCCCCATTTCTTCAAATGCCTTTAAAATATCGTATAAACAAAAAGTGGAAGCTCTCCTTTTCAGGGAACGTAGTGCTCACAGTAGTACTAATAAACTGTAAAAAATAAAATAAAAAATATTAAATTGGCATTTTTGAGGAAAATTTAAAAAAAATATTTTAACTTTTTTTTTAAACAAGAAAAAATATCCTTTCAAGTAAAACAAACCGCAACAAAATGTGTTTTACTGTTCCTGAGATAATGTACTTTATAGATAGTGACGACCGCCATCTCTGGCAGCCTACATCTCGGCCCGAAATTTTTTTGGGCAAAAAAAAAAAAAAGAAAAGAAAACATATATCTTAATTTTTTATGAATTTTAACTTATGTTAAATTCAAAAAAATCCGGGACCATTAAGTTACGCACCTTGTTGAATTGAAATGGGTTCTACCATAAGCATTTTTGTAACTCCTACGGGGCCCTTATGGTAATGGGGCCTCTTGCGCTATTGCGATTTTTTTAAATCTGCCACTTCATGTCAAAAGAAACTGGGGTGCATGTGTTAAAAGTGTTTTTCTGCTCGCTCTAAGCAGGGTTGGCAAGGTTTTGGACACTATGGTAAAAACCACGGTAAAAACCCTGGTTTTTACCGTCCTGTCCAAAACCCTTGTGTCCAAAACTGTCCGAAAGTGTCCAAAACTATATTTTTAGAGAAATTGTATTTTGTGAGGAAAAATCAAAAACAGAATAAAATGCATTAAAGTAAAGTTTTATATAGAACATTTATTCAATGTGAACAGCAACTTATTTATGCCGCTGATTTTAATCTAGTTACAGAAGTTGAATTCTTGATTAAAATTTAAATTTGTATGCATGAGTTTATTTTATCTTTTTTATTTATTTATTGTTATTATTATTATTTTTTGATAATGGTAACCAAATTTACTTATGCTTGTGCATGTGTGCAAATGAAAGCAGGATTGGCAAGGTTTTTACCATCCGGTTCAAAACCCTTGTGTCCAAAAGTGTCCAAAACTATTTTTTGAAAAACCATATTTTGTGAGAAAATATCAAAAACAGAACAAAATGTGTCTTTTTTTTTTTTTTGACTATTTAATATATTTATTTAATGTGAACATTCAAGCATAAATATATATATATATAGCTTTTATATATACAGCAGATTTTAATCTAGTTACGTAGAAATTAAATTTTTTTTGTTTCCATAAACCAGATTTTTCGACATTTATGCATGTGTCGAAAGAAAGTAGTCAAAATATAGTGCAATAATTGACTTAAATGCAATAAATGACAATTCTTGTAAATATAGAATGTATTATATTAAAAATATGAACTAAAAAAAAGAATAGCACAAGTTTTAAAATATAAGTTGTGTTTAATTATTAATTTCTTGTTCATTAATCTAAGATTTAAAAAATAATTTTCATTAAAACATCACGCAAAATTTATTTGCCAAAACCATTGAAAAAAATGAAGCATTTTAAAAAATATTGTACATTTAATAACAGTCCTTTGAGTTATAAATGTAACTGAAATTAGTTGTCTTGGTAGTAATGTGAATTTCCTTTCATGACTGTACCAAAGGAAGTTTTTATGCGATAGAGTTATTGGCATTTTATTTTAAGTAAAATATTTTTAAATGAACATTTTGGAGAAAAGTATTATTAAATACTCATCACAATTAAACCTCATTAATATTTTTATTTATGCATTACAAATATTGTAGTAAATACAAATTGATTAGATTACACCCCTTTAGCTTTAGCATAGTTTTGGACAGTTTAAGACAGTTTCGGACACTTTTGGACAGTTTTAGACAGTTTTGGACGGTAAAAACCACCTGTCCTGTCCTAAACCAGTTTTAGACAGTCCAAAACCCAACCCTGGCTCTAAGGCAAGGGTTCTCAAACTGAAGCGGGGGAGGTGCACACCACCCTAGTGGGCGAAGAAGAGTGTCCTGGTAGGTGTACATGGTTAGAAAAAATAAAATGTAAAAGTAAACCTAACTATAATTTGCTCAATTTCATAGTCACTTGTGAATATTTTCGACATTATTGCTTTTTTCAGGTTGTTGGTGTAGTTTTCATCCACACATGAGTGAATCTGAATTTTCAGCATTAGAGCACCATATACAAAGTCAAAGCATCCAAGAAGATATTGAAAGTATTCTGATGCACTGCGTTAATTACAACCTAACATTCAGAAATTTATCAATCACAAGCAATGGCAGCCCTCCCACCAACGTAGCTAGTCTTACATTCCAATCTCACTTAGATCATAGATTTCCTCAAATTAATGTATATTAGTTCTTTGCTTCTTTGAATTCATGAGTTCTAATAATAACATGCACAAAATAAAGTTATATGTGTAGTCATAACATAAAAATATACATTTTGCGTACGAACTTGCTTTACTTTCATTTAAAAGCCTGCTTCAGTTTCAAATCCCTGTTTTCCGATTGCACTATTCTCGTATTGACCGAATATAGTTGAAATAGAAAGGAGGGGGGGGGGGGATACGTGTGAGACCAGTGGCCTAGTCAGGGTAGAGCCGGAGGGGGTGGGTCGCCCCAGGCGGCATTTTTTCAGGGGCGGCAAATTTACCCTAAATATTTTGGAAAAAGAAACGTTATTTTCCCAAAAAGGATAGTATATTTTAAATCTATATTTGCAGGCAAAAAGAAAATCTCTTAGAACTGTAAGTCTCTCGTATCACTACCAGAATAAAACTACTTAGATACCAAACAAGAGGTTTTCTTGATATCATATCAGTACATTTCCTTGTTTCTCAGTGAGGGGATGGCAGAGGAAAATCATGGAACCAATGTTTTTTCTACTGTATGAGGAAGCAATCAATGAAGTTTTCCTAAATTTCGTTTTTTGAAAAAGTTAACACTTGATTATAAGACAGTTTCTTGAAAACCTCCTAATAAAACAAAAACTTCCTTTTTTAACGTCAGGAAATGGTGGCAAGGTTTAGAAAGGGAGGGGGAAGGATCCTTCAAATCCCTGACAATCTTAGCAGTTTATTTTCGTTTGATTATTATTATTTTTTTGCCATCGGCCATTTGGAGAAAAACAATCGGCCCACAATCAGCATCGGCCCATCGGCCAAAAAATGCCATCGGTCGAGCCCTATTAAATGCAGATGGCGGAAAAATAACCAAAATGTAAACATTTCGAATCCTTCAATTACAGGAAAAGTCTTTAAAACAAAAGCAAGAATTTTACTTGTTCATATTTGAGAACAAAAATGGCAGCAGATCTTTCGTCTCAATGATTTTCTTCACTCTATAAATTTTGATAAAAGCATTGTTGAGATGAAGCACTGAATTATAATTTGAATGGAAGAAAGCCTTAAAAAATACGGATTTTATGTTGAAATCTAAGTGTCATAATTAATGGTTTTTAATTGATATCTTTGCTAATTATTATCAGAGGATTATGTTAAATTGCCAAACATAAAGATGGGAAAATTAGGAATCTATCAATACCTGGCTCGATGGTCAGTTCATTGGCGTTTGGGAGAAGTAACTTGGACATACATACATAGATACATACGCTCAGTTTTTAATTATATAAGATGAAGGGCAATTGATTTCAATGGCACCATCTATCAAGTAACTAGACAACTAGACATAGATCACCTATTAGGAAGATGCTGTATTTTCTTTAAAATTTTAATAATAAAAAGAACACTATTAAACGCTTACCAAACAGTGCATTAAACATTTTTAATGCATTAACTATTTCAGATCTGATGTTTGTCCTCAAGAATCATACAAAACCACTGTTGCACCTCCTAGCTATGAAGATATACTTCGTTCTGGGCGACTTCCTCAAGATGGCACAACAGTTCACTTAATTTAAGTGAAATACTACTGGTTCTGTTTGAAAATAACATATCATTATCATTCCTTGATGTTACGAAGTGTCTCGTCTATGAATGAATTTAATATATGTGTTCATGATATATTTACATGATCAATATTTTGTTTTTGTACATTAGTCATATTTTATATATATATATTTTAATATTTAATTAAACATTTGCAAGTTAATTAACTCTGTAATACTAAGTTACTCAAAATCTTGAGCCTCTTTGATTCAAGTTGCAATGACTGACTTTTTATGATTTAAAAAACAGTGAATGAATAGTTCATTAACAACAAAATCAACTTAACTATAACTTGTATCGAAATGTTTTCCTCAATTGCTACTAGTTTAATCAATACAAATACATAATATCATTTTAAACAATGTGCCCTGCCATCATGAATTTTTTTTTCAAATATACATTATGTATAAAATTGGTATTGCAAATCGACCTCTTCCAAGCATTCTCCCCAGACAGCAGAAATTAAAAATCTGGCTTTTAAGTATAATTTTTCTAATAACAGCGAAATGTTACTTGTTTGTTTTTTGCTGTAGTGGTGAAAAAGTCTCTGATACTTACAAAATTTGATGAGGTACAGTAGAAGACCGTTATAACACCGACCTATATAACGCAATTCTCTATAAACCACACAATATTTCAGAAGTAAACAATAGGTTTTGAAGTTAAAAAACTCCCTCTGTTTTGTCTTGCAAACATAAAAATTGTTGGGAAAATTAAAGTTTGAAACAGTTTCTCATCTTTCCATCTAATTCAAAGTTTTAAAATGAAAATTAGTGTTCACAGTAAAAAGAAAATACCAGTAGAGGGCTCTTGAAAATTCAGCTGTTAGGCAAACCATGAAGCTAGCAGAAGTGCAGGAGAATTCACCTTTTGATTGTGAAACATATTTATTTGTGAATAACTAATTGTAATATTGGTGCTTTAATACTCATTGCAGATAAAACTCATTCTGAAGTGCTAATATATAGCTATATTCTTAATATTAGTTTCAAAATTTGTGAAATGATCTGATATAACGCAAAATCCTGTATAATGCAAAAGCTCTGGTCCCAAGGTGTGCATTATAACGGTCTTCTACTGTATTATGAAAGTTATGGCATACCCACAAAAAACACACTTGAGAAGTAATGTGTATGATACTGTGATTTATCATATTCAAATAAGTCGCCCTGGCTTTGGCAGGAAACAGGTAGTAAAGGTACGTGCATGCGTAAAATTGCTGCAAAAACTAAATATCATAGCTTCATTCAATGTCACGTGACTTCATGGTCCTCATCCAACCATCTCGGATTTGGATTATTTTATAGAAGTGCAGACATGCCTTTGAAACTAACCTATGCAAAATTTTTAGCTTCCAAGACGAATCATGAGGATTTAGGATACCTCAAAAAGAAAAGAAAAAAGTGGGCTCCAAAATGGCCCTTAATGGCAAATTAGCCAAAATATGGCAATTTTTCACAAAGCTGATTTGCCATTTCAGAGCCTTTTTTTAATTGATCCTGGATTTTTAGGATTTGGGTCTTGGAAGCTGAAAATTTGTATAGGTTAGCTTCAAAGACATGTCTGCACCTCTATAAAACTTAGTTTGAATTGGAGATGGTCGGGTGGACATGACGAGGTCACTTGACAGGGAATAACTCCAAGATGGTTTAGTTTATGACACACTTTTTGCTGCCAGCTTCCTACCACGAGTTAGCTTAAATAATAGAGAACCTTTCTTACCTGGTGATGTGCTTACACAGAAAATTTTTGGGCCTTTATACTATGACTTAGGCTCTCAGGGGCTCTTGATCTATACTACGCACCCACCCATATACATAAATTTTTATATATTTATAGATTTTGGACTCATTTTTTTGTGGGGGGGGGGGAGGTTTTCTATCAGTAACTGTAATAAAGAAATTGTTTTTTCTAAGTTTACTTTAAAGCCTTTAATTAATTTTTTTAAGTTGTTATTATTAATATCTCTACAATCCATACGTCTGAATTCCTGGCAAGTCTGGATTTTTGGGATTGTACTGTATAAAAGTGTTATTTTTTTAAGGATACAATAATTGAATTTTAGTTGATTTCGTTGTTTATAAATTGATTTGATTAATTCCACTGTGTTTACAAGTGGTTACTTAATAAACATTTATCCTGTATAGCATGAACTGTCCATTGTAGACACAGCAAGAATTGTGTATTTATGATTTGAAAAAGCAATATTACCTCACTTAGTATGAAAGAAAAGTTACAAAATGTAAAACTTTCAAAAGTGAATGTTTTTTATCCTTAATTTTCCATGCATCAAGAACAAAATATCTCCTTTTCATGTTAAATCTTACAACCCTATTAAAAGGAAAAGTGAAGAAACTTACTTTTTCCTTCATATATGATGGAAGAAAGTGGGCCCTATATGCAGGCTTCTTGTATACAGATGTCAACATACTAAGTAGAATTTGGCATTTGCTTTTGCAGTTATTCTGAAGTTGTGGAGTCGCACCAATTGAGGCTTTTTCAAGTATCGAATTGTAGTTCCTGTATACCTTTCTTAGCTTCCCTAAAAACTTGATAAATTGTGCAAAGATTTGTGTAGGTTTAAGAGTACCATATATATAGAATATACATAGTGGTGCTATTTGAAGTAAAATTGTATTTTATATTTGTTTACTCTGAAAAGTTAATTTGTGCCTAACTTTTTTCCTACCCGTTTTCCTATAATTGAAATTAATTCTTATGAAACTTTATCTTTATGTAATATCTGCCATGTGCTTGTGAAATATTTTGGCTCTTGCCCATTTTTGATCTTGTAACTTATGCTTTTTATACTTTAAGAACCATTCATTAATTATGTAAAGATGATTTTGGCGATTTTTGATCCCTTCCCCTAAGGGTACATAAGATTTTTCAAACCTCTGCCCCTATTCTTATGTAAGATTCTGTTTCATTTTTCAAAATACATCACTTGAATCATTTTACTATTATTAAATGATTTTTAAAAATCTTTTTGTGTAAAGAAATATTTATTAACCCATTCCAAGATCAGCCCGAAACCCCTTAACGAGCATGCCGCAGATAACGAACGGAGTTGCTTTTTGCTACGTTGTAATAGCACTTTTCTCCCCATTTTGCTATCAGGATTTTAATTTTGTTTTTGCTGTTCAGCTTGCACTCGAAAATCGCTTCACTTTATTAGTTTTTTGGCACTGAATTAAATAGTGCAATAAAATACAAGGTTGCTAATATGTGCTAAAATATTCATTAAATTTACACAGTACATAACAGGAAAATAATAAACAATAGAGGATAGGACGAAAAGCAATTATTTTTATAACACTAATTATTTTATTGATTTAGTTTTCTTTTTGCTTTTATCTCAGTATATCATTTTTTTCTTTTTCTACACTTAAGAAATCAAAACTGCTAAATGTAAGATGATCTATCTTTCAAAACGGGCTCAACAAAACATTCTTCAAACAATGGACTGATCGATCCAATCTGTGAACAAGGGCATTGAATGGACAAAAACGGTTTAACTGTGGGAATGATTTTCTAAAAGGATAAAAAGTATTCTTCAGTGCCTTTTGATACATTGTGACCCTTCAAAAGGACCAATAAACACAGTGACATCTCTTTGCTTTTCAGTTCTTTTATCATAATTGCGATGACTTTTTAAATCCCTTCTGAGTGTCCAGATATCAGTTGCTCAAGCGTGGGAAGTATTTTGAAGATAAATGATTACAAAAGATCAAAACTTGCGGCTAATCCCCTATTTCCCTAAAGGATACTTTTGTGCCTACAACTAAAAGTCCCCAGCTGAGAGAGGAATAACAGAGGCTGCCTGGGCGGATTCCCTAAGGAGGTGTCCCCCTTGGTGTCTTGTGGTTATCCCTTCCACATTATTTTCTTACAACAAAACAGTTTGAATCAGAAAGGAATTCCAAAGCAAGCTTTACTGCTTGTATTTGAGAACATGTCTTCAGAAGAAAAAAAAAGAAAATCTTGCTTGAAATCGAGTCGGATTGTTTTTCTTTTTTTAAAACATATTTGGATACATTTTAGTCAGTTTCATAGGATTATTTACTAATTAAGGAAATTTAATTATTGAAAAGAAACCAAATGTTTTATTTCTATTTTTAAAATCTCATAAAAGAAGGTGCAATTAAAACATTGGAGCTTTTTTAAAACAATAAATAAAATCTGAAAAAGAAAGGGAGAAAAGCAATGTTTCGTTTTGTATGAGTAAAGCGAAAAGAACTCAAGATATTATCATTTCATTTGTAGTGTAGTATATATTTTATGTTTTGCATAAGGGTCAACTATTACGTATAATCAATGTGGTCGTCATAATTTTTGTTTGTGAAATTAAAAATATTCAAAACTATATCACTAAAAATCCATCAAAGGATGCCGCGAATATAAAAAGTTAAAATTTAAGTTTGAAAATATCACGATTTAAAAATAAATAAATAGTAAATAATAATAATAATATACAAATAAATAAAAAGCGTAGTAAACACGTCATAATAATAATATAAAAAAAACATACTCGTACAAAATTAAGATGTGTAAGATAATAAAAAAAAAATACAGTCGACGCTCGATATAACGACCATCTCCGTCCCAGAGAAAAAGGTCTTTATAACGAGTGGTCGTTATAAGAGGTATAATTAAAAAATATATACACGGTCATCATGCATGCCCCGCTGTTCCGAAAAAAATGGTACTTTTTCAAACATTCCAGTTAAATGCCCAAATTATTTTTATCATAGGAATTTTTTAGAAAAATCGTGTGCAAAATATTATGACAGAATATTAAACAAATTTTAAAGTAGAAAATATAGGGAGGAAAATGTTACACACTTGCAAATCTGCTACTACTACTACTACCACAACATTTTCTGAAGATAAAACCAGACAGATGTTTGCCTTTTTGACAGAAGTGATTTTTGTGAAACATTATTCTGTTTCAGATATAGGTGATAAATTGTGTTTTTCTTGCTTTTCAAAGAAGCATTTAAAAGTCCCTCGAGAACCCCAAATTTTAAAAACCACTAGATTCAAACACCAAACTACCAACATATCTGTCAACTCCCTTTTCTTAGGAATCTGGAAATTTCTCAATTTTTCCTCCCATTATTTTTTCTGTGCTAGCAGTGGTGAATGGTAATCCCTCCACCCCTCTCAAAGTTCGATTTGACATTGAAAACTTCAGGCAGATGTCCGTAAACAATAATCAAAGTCATTTCAAGCTACAAATTTGTTTATTGGAAAGAACACCAGAAATAGCGTCCGCTGAATTCGGTCGTTGTATTGGATCAGACGATACAGAACGGCCGTTATAACGAAGGCGAATTAACGTAGAGTTCGTAGGAACAAAGTAGGGACTTTTACCACTGGTCGTTATAATGGGACGGTCTTTATAATGTGTGGTCGCTATAATGAGCGTCGACTGTATTGTGTAAAATAAACAATTTGAGGATTATGAACAATTTAGTGAAGGATGCTTGTGTAAGAAGTTGGATTTTTGATAACAAGAAAAAATATTTCTGTTTATTTGCTTTATTCAGGCATAGAAATATTGTTAAATGTGTAAGGAAATATTTTCACACTTGTTCATCAGGAGTTCAAATGCCAGAATGCAAAAAGATAAAAATATAATGCCTGATTATTTGAAGCAATATATGTATCCCATCCAGGATTACTTGAAAGGTTAATATCTTATTAAAATAAATTACAACAAGTTTCGTGAAATACTATAATATTTTGTCTAAAGAGAAGAGCTTGATTACCGCTCCCCTAAAAGCACCAGAACCCAACAGAGAAGCGCAATAACAGGGTTCTGCCCCTGGAAGGATCACCGACACATATTCGGGCAAAGCAAAAACTGCTAGAAACGCCGTGACGACACAGGTTTGTCGAAGGCAGTTAGGAACCATTTTCTTGCGACGAGCCTGAATCGGCCGGTGCAGTATTAACACAAACTGCGCGGCCGATCCTGTATCGGCCGGGGCAAAGAATGGGTTAAAAAGTTGGAATTTAGACTGAAAGCTTTTTCAACTTTTTTTGTATATGATGCAGTACTAATTAAAAATGAAACATACTATACATATTGCAATTCTTTTATTATATTTTACATTATTAATTATTTAAAAGAAGCAAAAAGCAGCTCATCCTAATATGTTTTTTATCCTCCAGACGCAAATGCAATATGATACCTGCCAAATCACTTGACATTGCGCTTTCTAATATAAAATATTGATTTTAAAAATATTTTGTAAGAATAGGTTTGACCTCCCCCCCCCCCCCCCCAAAGTAAGGGTATGTAGATATTTTTCCAATCCCCACTTCCCCTTGGGATCTTTGCATATTTAGTGAATGGCCTCTTATGTTGCTCATTTATTTTAGTTATGAAATATTCATGAACATAAAATAGATGAACAACAATTTCATTAATTTATAATTTTAATGGATTTTAGAATGCATATCTTTTAAAACCCTTTTTTAAATGCATTTTTATACATCTCATGCTCTTTCTGTGATTTGTAAATGTTGTGTAAATATGTAAATTTTACATTTGTTTTGTTTTTTGTGCAGAGATTAGAAACTGGACACTTTTATTTGTTATCTAGATACAATATAAATGAAATCCTAGTCAACTAATATCCTATGGTATGGATCCTTGAACAATAAACATTCAATTTTCTTCAAACCAGTCACTATTTTTATCATTTTTTACTACATTATTATTTACAACTGCTTTGCTCTTGTGAAATTTTTGAACAGACTTTAATGTTGCAAATTTAATGGCCACACATTGATTAAAAAAACAAAGATGGTTGGTTTTTAACCACAAAAACCAGTTTTTGATGTAACTCACATTTTTAACTGGATTATACTGTTAAAACCCCAGTATCTTTAGAATTGAAAGTAATCAATTACTTAAAATTGTGTTGAAAATTATCTTGATATTCATTTGATTTTAAACTTAGTATGTCAAAAAATAATTGGTTTTTAATTATGGTATGAAAATTTAAATTTTATAAAACATGGAATATGAAATATTTTTATTTAAAAGTATGAAATGTTCATGTTTTTAATACATTAGGAACTGGTTGGCTTTATCATACTGAATTATGAGTAAACTGCAGTTAATTAGTTAAAGGCTAATTAAATAGTTGTATAGTAAATTCATCCTAATAAATTGACAATGAATTTACAGGATATGTTCTTTATTTAACACACAATATCTTTATAAAGAATAAATACCTTTGTGCTGAAAAATTAAAATGTCAGTAATCCAACGTTATTAAGCACAAAACTTGCAAATGATTGCAGACACGTGTTTCGGTGTTACAAGGAACACCTTTTTCAATGCAAAGAAGTGTGAGCTTTTGGATGAAAAGTCATCCGAGAAAAGCTTTTCTCGGATGACTTTTCATCCAAAAGCTCACACTTCTTTGCATTGAAAAAGGTGTTCCTTGTAACACCGAAACACGTGTCTGCAATCATTTGCAAGTTTTGTGCTTAATAACGTTGGATTACTGACATTTTAACACAATATCTTTATTTATTTACTTTTTTAAAATGCCTGTCATATCTCAACCTCTACTGATGTATCTAGAAATACATTTTTTAAAATACTGTCTTGCATTTGAAGCTTATTGCTTGTTTAGAATCTCATTTCATGGTCACTTTAGAAGACCACACATTAATTATTTATTATTTTATTTTGCATTCATTAGCATAAAATGAATAAGTGTGTTGAACATAATACATATGAATTCTCAGAACTAAAATTTTGTTCTTATCATATGAAGTGCATGCAATCTATTGTGCTGCAGTGAAAGCCATCATGCATTACTTTTCTTCTCTTTGACTAAGTAATTATGGTAAATTAAGTACTGTTATAACTTTTTTTCAACATTTTTATTTTTAATAGTATTTTTCAGTTTTTATTGGATTCAGTATATGTGCTTGCTTTTTGGTGAAAGGCAGGCTACCAATTTCTGGCATGAAAACTACTGGGCTTAATTGCTTTATGTGGCCATGCATGTTAGTTCTAAGATTTCTAGACTAAAGACCGAAAGAAAAAAAGAATGTTGCTAATCTTCATCAAAAATTCACACAATTTCCTTTAAATTAATGAATTGAAAAGACAATAATGTAAGATTACCATTTTCATGTATTAAGATACATCAATTTGGAACTACAGTTAGAGTAATTATACAAAAATTTAGACTAAAAACTTGTTTCTGTTGGCAAATTTTCATGATTTTGCGAAACTGAAAATGACAGGTGCTAACAGAGATCCCTTTTCCTGGTGTGAGCTGCCACTCAAAAGTGAGTTATATAAACAAAGTTTTATTTGAATAAAAATGAAACAACGTTTTAAAAGCACAAAAAGGATAAAAAGTTTATAAAAACACAGACATGTTTTTCTGGAATCCTTTTACATTCAAAAAAAACTTAAATAATCTTTGCAATGAGTCATAATCAATAGCTATTTTCATATATCTGTACCTCAGAGATTAGCTGAAAGATTACCAGATTAACATGAGTCCAAAAATTGCGATTTTCAGTTTATTAGTGCATGGTATATGTAGAATACTATTCTGCATCGAGCCATGTGAAAGTAGTTCTTAAAAAAAAATGTGTAATTTTTTACCAGTTAAGACTGCAAGTCCCATCCTTTGTATGCACCAGGCAATTATTTTCCCTCTTGCTTATAAAGAGATGATTATCTGACTTACATTAGTCTAGCTTTGAGGTACAGATATTTCTCATTCATGGAGGGTGAAATTTGTTCACATTTCAAGGTTGATGTACATTTTATATAAATTTAAATCAAACCATTAGTAAACTTTGATATATTTGTATCCAAACAATTCATGTTAATATGGTCCAACTGTTAATTTTATTTGTAAGTTAATATTTAATCATCAGTTTTTGACTATTTCATAGCAAAAAATTGAAAGTGGCTGGTTTATTATTATTTTAAAACACTTATCAAACTAGGTGTTTGTGTCTAGCATTAGATTAGTGCAACATGTTTTGTCTTTGAAAATGTTTTACTGATGAATGCTTAGGGTAGAAAATGTTTTCAAATTTTATTTCAACTAGATGAGATTGATCTTTAGATACATTTTTTAATAGCTTGAGGAATTAAAGAATGTTTCGAGTTATGTGAAATTCTGTGAGCATGTTTATAAAATTTGAAGTCTGACTGTAATTGAATACTTTGTCAAAACATCTACACAAAATTGAATCACTATACAGTGAAATTGTTGAGCATGTTTGTGACTACTTCTCAAATATGTTTATAATAAATTATAGAAAATTGTTTTAAGTACTTCACTCTTATTTGGTTTTGTTCCAATTTTCATTTGATACATACAGTAGTACCTCCTTTACGGGACACCTCTAAGGGACATTTTTGCTGATTCTAGTTCCTCTGATAAGGAACAGTCACATAGAAAAGAATTACAAAATATAATGTATAAATGAATAAGGAATAGTGGATTTACCCGTTAAAATTTAAGGTGAAATAGGGCAATAACTGGGAACTTGTTCTAATCTTCCTGTGATCATTTTCTTACCTATTAAAAATAACCTTCCTCTTTTTGAGAACATACAGGAATAAGTGCAGATCAGAAATATTTATTGGATATGCGTGTTGCTATATCAAGTGGGACTTGCTCACTAGATTTACTTTGATTGTACGTGGCAACTGAAAATCTCTAGACTCTGGCTCAGTACATTGTTAAAGTGTATGCTCCTGTGTTGTTTAACATTAAGTTTAAGCCTTCTTGCACTTACAGCTCTAATTGAATAATCATGGTTGAAAATTGTTCTCACTTGACCATCCTTGTCGTTGTGGTTCCTTTTTCAGCTCTGCAGCACTACCGGCCTCTGCAGGCACACCTCCTCTCTGGTCCGGAGCAATGTCCCCCGAAATTCACTTCTGCTGGGCGGTGGCATCCATGTGTCCTACACATGCATGCTCATACACATATACACTCATGCGCATGCCTTTACACACATACACACACCTCTACATGCACACAAGTAAGCCTACACACGCGCTTAACTATACACACGTAACTAACACCCCCCCCCCAGGGGGTCGGGGAGCCGTTTCTGGAAACAATAACTCCAATGAGTAGCATCTTGTCGCAACTCGTTATTGCGAAAAACATAATTTGAATTCTAAGTTTCAGATTTCAAATTAGAGTTGATTGGGGGAAGTGGGTCACAGTTTTTTTTTTTTTTTAGCTTATCTTATATTCACGATATCTCTCTCGTGATTTTAAGAACATTATAGACCCGTTCATGCAAAGAAATTGGTGTTTTGATGTAGCCGAAAAACTCCATTTGGCTATCCTATGCAGAGCCTAGAAATGTAATAGAACTTGGATTACGACGTGTGTTTAATGCAAGAACACAAAGTAGAGGTGGAGTTAGGAAGTTTGAAGTTCCACAAATAATCTTTGCTGCCAAAGACTCTATCGATATAATGTCATGGGGTGAAAATGACATAACTGAAGCCCCCTTGGTAAAACATGTGTCTAGTGACTCCCTCTAAGATTTTATATGAAAGCATCAAAAGTTCAATCAGTCAAAGTCAAGTAGACCCAGTTACAGACTTTCTGCGTTTCCCTTGACAGGCACAAGAAGTAGAAAGAGTTCTGAAAAATGTAACCGAAGCGGTTCTTAAAGTATGGTTCAGTCATGAAGATGGCTATGTAAGGGCAAAAATTGACTCAGGTAAGAGCATGCCGTTATTTGATCCAAAAAAAAAAAAAGTTTAATGTGTCAAAGAAGTAAACACAAACATCATACATGTTTAACCATTTATTTACAATCATTAAGGATACTTTAAATGATAAAAATTGAATTTTTAATGTCTTTTATGGTATATTATGATTTATTTCAAAAACTATTTTGTAATATGTTTTTCATAACCTAATGCTTAAAAAATGTATTTACTATCTTCTTTTGTATCATATGTAGTAGGGAACCATAAAAAGTAATCTAATTTTTAATTGAAAATTTCGTTTGTTATCAAAATTTAAGCTTGTTGCGGCACCTCAAGATGTTGTATTAAAGCAATGAAATTTCTTCTTCTTTTTGAACTTAAATGACAGCTTTTCCCCCCTACAGCAAAATTAAAAAAAAAAAGCAGGTCGTTTTTGTTACACCACTACGCAGTTCCTAATTGCAGTTTGACAATGCTATCAGGTTAAGTTAGAATCAACTGTAAAGTGAACAGCAGTTTTTTATGTGACAGCATGTAAAAGGAAGTAGAGAATTCTTAATTTTTATTGTAAATTTCTACAGGCCACTGTTATAGTTTCAGTCTATCTAGGTACAAGCTAGAACTGCTAAATAGACCAGTTCTATAGTTAATAGACCAGTGATTTTAATGTTTGAAACCAAAAAAAAATTTAGAACAGGATGAAACCTATTAGAAAAGTAAGAAAATATAATAAAAGTAATAGGAAAAATAATTTACGGGCCATCTGAGGTCGGGGAGGGAGGAGGAGGGGAGGTTTAAGGGTTGAAAACGGTTTATTGCAATTTCCGACAAAACTAAGAGTCCTATCGAAAAAAACTAAAAGACAAAATTGTTAGTAATAAAAAGATCTACAACTTTTGTATTTGCACTTTTTTTTACATAACCTCAAAATTTATGCAAAAAAATCAAAAAACAGACTTGTTGGTTTTTTATTTTTATCTCCCACAAAAAAATCAATTTTTTCACGAAACTTAGTGAAAAGTTACCTTTTTATGTCTCAAATACACTTTTTTTTTTAATTAAAAATGTTTATTTTTTCTTTCTTTTTTGGTTTAATACACTCCTGTTTGTGAAAATTGCAACACCATGAAGGAAGTTGAATGAAATTAAATACAGTGGAGTGGTAATGGTACAAATAAATGATTACATTTTCAAACCAACCAAACAATAAAAAGAGATAGAAATTAGTATTTTGTGTGGCCACCACACACCGCAATAAGAGCTGCTACACGCCTCAGCATGGAGTGAAACAAAGTGTTGCCTGCGGAAGAGTATTCCATATTGTTTGTATGCACAACCAAAGTTCGTCTGACGAAGCAACAGGACGAGGATCACGAATGAGATGCCGCCCAACAAAATTCCACACATGTTCAATCGGTGACATATCCGGGGAATATGCAGGGCAAAGAAGAAGCTGTACCTGCTGTAAATCAAAGTAGGATTTGACAGTCCTGGCAGGGCATTATCCTTCTGGAATACAGCCTCTGGCAATCCTTGCAGGAAAGGAGTAGCTTGGAGCTGTAAAACTTCCTTTATGTATCGGGTACTGTTCAAATTGCCCACAATTCATTATTTGAAAGCACACAAGTGATGTAGAGCCATTGATTATAATCCTACCCATGGCACAACTTGTAGGGTACTAGTTCTTTTCATTTATATTTGCCAGCTTGTGTGCTGTACCATTCTCATACCAGGTTAGGTGTCGTCCACAATTAGACGACAGACTGAACCTGCTTTCATCTGAGAATAGTACACAAGCCCAGTGGACTTCTCTCAAAATGCGATGCTGAAGATATCATTACAAATGAGCAAAACACCGACTTTTAGACAATGGGATGTACAAAACAAGCTGACGGGCATTTAGTCTTACTGCATTCAAACATCTGGCTACAGTTTTTCGGGATATTTGCTTGCTAGTAGCAGCAGGAAACTGCTTTGCTACCTCAGTAGCTGTGTTGCGCTGGTTCCTTTTCGTTGTTAGCACTAAGTACCAATCTTCTGCTGACGTTGTATTGCTTACACATTCCATTTCTTTGAAATGATTTCCAAACTCTAGAAACAAACCTGTGGCTGACGTCAAACTCCCTAGCAACATCTAAATTTTTCTGCCCTTCTTTGATGTTGCCAACCACACGGCAAATATCTAAATTTTAATATTAAATACACGGCAAATATTGAATTATATTTTACACCAGTCATTCTTTAAAACAATTAAAAAGAAGCTCATCCTAATACTTTTTTTACCTTCAAGAAGCAAATGAAATCTCTTCCAAACCAATTGACAGCACGATTTTTAATAAAAGGTATTAACTTGGAAAATATTACGTAAGAATTGTTTGACCCCTCCCTCTCCCAAAGTAAGGGTATGTACAGATTTTTGTAGCCCCCCTCCCCCTCAGGACCTTTACATTATTAATGAATGGCCCCTTATCAGTAACTCCATAAGATGTAGGTTATAACCCCTTATGTGCTAAGAGAACAAGCTGGAGTTGTACCCTGGAGCCCTTTTTGAGAGAATTAGAAAAATTAGCTTTTTTAATATTTAAAATTTCATTTTAAAACAGCTCAACAGAAACATGCTGTGATCAAAAAATTGATTGACATACTCAATATATACAAAAAAACAAAAAAATGGTTGGTTTTAAAAATTTATTTAAAAACTTAGAACAGAATACATTTTTGGTGAAATATTTTATGTACAAATAAAACATATATCCTAGTTTGAACGCTTGCAGTTACAGGTCATTGTGCTTCAAAATATTTCTTTACAAGAATAACAATCCACAATCTACTAAAACATAACAGATCCAAGGAAAAAAAATATTTACAATAGTTTTAAATATTTTTAGTCAGCAACATATATACACACAATTCTAACATATTAAGTTCTTTTGTTGCTTCAATTTTGAAAAGTGACTACTCAAGTTTTGTATAACTTCAACAAAAATTCTCCCTTTTTTTACCTCTTTTCCTCTTTATAGAAAGAGATGCACATTTTCAAATGGCAAAAGGATGTTTGTCTTCTTAAAAAAGAATTAAAAATAATTCAGTGATGTTTCATTTAACTGAAATTCAAATCTTTGTTTCTCAAACAGTTAAATATAACTTCATTTAATAAAAGTTATAATGACAACTATTTCTATATTCACTAAAAAATAGCCCAAAACTACAATCACTAGCATTTAAAATAACCGTACTTAGTTTCCATTCTGATTTCTGTAAAATAGGTAAATTATAAGTACAGGCGTCCCTCCTATAACATGGTACTTCTACAACATGGTTTCGATATTACACGGTACCAAATTTGTGATTATTATAACACAGTTTTGATATTACATGGTACAAAACTTTAATTCATAATTATACGGTTTTGATGTAACTCAAATTTTAAAAGAAAAAATTAAATTTTTGCACTGTTAAAAATGTATGATAATAACTGTAATAAGTTTTTACTTTGTTTTTATGAAACTTTTACGAAAAATTGTCTGTCTTGGGCTCAAAAGTGTGGTTTTCCCGTATAACACTAACTTTCAAATTTTAAATACATCCTTGATTTTTCTCATCAGTGTTCTAAAAGCAAAAAGATGAATATTATTTTGTTTCCAATGCACTGTAAGCAAATAATATTAGGATTAAACATATGTTAAATTTGGCGAACGATAAATGAAAAATGTAGTCAAAATATCAAATAAATAGAGCGATTCGATTTATTTTATTTTAAATTTTATTTTTTGTTGTTGTTGCTTAGACAAACTTAATTGCTACCAAAAAGCGCAGATATTTTTTCTTATAATGTGCTTTGTTCTTAGTATAGAAAGAAAAGTGGATTAAGTTTCCTCTTGTTGTGCATAAGTTTTAATTTAAGGTATTAAGTTTTATCGTTTATAACAACTCTTATTTTCAAATCAGTATGTCTTTGTATGTTCTGGTTGCCAGTTTTCGTTTGTATGTTCTATTGAGCCGAAATTTCCACTATTATAACATTTGCACCTTATGGCTTGGTTTCGATATAAAACGGTACACATTCCTTGATTTCCATTATTTCAAGGTCTTTTATAATACGGTTTCGATATAACACGGAACATGGTTTTGATATGACATGGTACACATTGACATGATTTATGATATGAACGTGATTAATTAGGTTAAAAAATGAGTAAAAAAATCATTTATAAAAAAGTCTTATATAACACAGTTTCGATACTACACAGAACGAATTAAGTATGTTAGACGAGGGATGCCCCTGTACTTAAATAGCAAAATAACCGCACCTGATGTGTCATAGGTGGAGCTTAAGAATAAGTAAATTTATAAGTGACAAAAGCTGACCGCCTTGTCTAGTGGTTGGAGAAATGCAGAAAGGGAGATTCTGGGTTCGAATCCCGGCTCGGGCCCCATGGATATACTTTCTCTCCTCTCCTTGTTCCTAATTTGAATGAATATGTTGTGTGCTGTGCCTACCCAGTGTTGCCAGATGGTCAAATCCATATTTCCCCAATTCCCTTTCAACTTTTCCCCAAAAAACGATGTTTTCTATCAAAATTCCCCAAATTCAAAAATTATTTTTCCACTAATATTTTCATAAAATGAATCGACTCCCTCTAATATTTTTGTCTGTTGAAAAAAAATGTTTTCCCCAAATAGCCAAATTTTCTTATAAAATTCCCCAACTTTTTTTTTCTTCCCTTTTTTTTTTTTTGTCTTCTTTATCTTTCTTTATCTTTACTAATAATAAAGCTGAAAGTCTCTCTGTCTGGATATCGTCAGGAGCTCTGTGACGCGCATAGCGCCTAGACCGTTCAGCCGATTTTCATGAAATTTGGCAAAGAATTAGTTTGTAGCATGAGGGTGTGCACCTTTAAGCAATTTTTTGAAAATTCGATTTTGTTCTTTTTCTATTCCAATTTTAAAAACATTTTCCCGAGCAAAATTATCATAAGATGGACGAGTAAATTACCAAGTTATCATAACATGGAACCGTAACATGGGCAAGCCAATTGGCGAGAAATTCATCATGCATTATTTGTAAATATATAGGGGATCTAATAGACCTTTTAATTTTCTACTACGGGCAAAGCCTTGCGGGTGCCACAAGTCATAAATACAAGAGCCTGACCGAAAGATAGGAAATAACTAAATATTTTTTTCTACTCGCATTTACTACTCTGCTTCTGTATGTACATTTAAACTATGATTTTTGTATATATTTATCCAAAAACATTATTCATCACTTATTTTTACCTTTTTCACCTATCGACTAGTTACTCATGCAGAACGATAATGCGAATTCCGTAGCATAATATTCCACATAATGCGAATTCCATAAAGTTGAGCAAAGCTAAACCAATGCTGTTTGATACAAACAATGTAACTACTACTTCTTGACGCAAATTTAAATACGAAAAATAAATCTTTTTTCCCCGAGGTTTTTCCCCCCCTAGGATTTCCCCCAAGAAAAAAATTTTCGCGATAGAATTCCCCTCAAAACACATTTCCCCAGAGAGCACCAAATTTCCCCAAAATGGGGAAATTTCCCCCAATCTGGCAACACTGTGCCTACCCTATAAACAGGTCTTTATGGCATGTGTATTGTGGAAGTCAGACTTCACACCAAACTACAGTAACGTCGGAAAAGTGAAGCAGCGCATCCCAAATTAGCCAGCCTAGCTGACACAAGACAACATAAGCGACAATTGAAGACCTCAATGCAAGAAAGGAACAGCTCCACTTTTTGCTGGTTTTGGGTTGAAATATGTAAAAATAATATTGCCTTTCATTCTGTATAAGAAATAGAAATGTCCAACTAATATTCCATACGATTTTAAAAGAAAAGAACTGCAAAAAATATTATTTTTAGTGTTTATCATGAGATTCTTTTCGTATTAAAACCAACTATTATTTGAATGATAGTAAAAGTCTGCTGCCGGATTATCCAGTATGAAGTTTAACTGGTCTTTCAAAAAAAAAAAAAAAATTTTTTTGCATGATAATTTACTGTATATAAAAAAATGCACTCATTTTTTTACTAAACAAGTATAAAATCTATTTGTAGACATTCCCATTTATTTATCCCCTTTTCCTTCCTATGACCTCAAAATTTTCTAGGTCAACAAAACTAGACTTTTCTCTAACTTACGCCAAGTTGAAACCTGATTTTTACATCTACTCTTGACCCATGTAAATGAGTGACCAGACTAGTTTTGTATGAAAAATTCGACTCTCCTACATTTTTTTTGGTGCAACCTAACTTTATATGTTACTTAGTTTGCATGGTTTGCAAAGTATGTGTAATCCGTTAGAAATAATGAGCCGTTCTTTTCTTTTACATACATTGCTATTGTTTCCAGCAAATGTATGCCAGTTTAAATGTATGAGCTTTTTTAGATCTTGCACGCACTAGTATAGTTCCTTACTTATTCTGTGGATTACACTTGGATAGTCGGATCCTCTATAAAAATATATATTTAGTGCAACAATGGGACAGCTCCAACGCTTAACATACTTTTAACAAAATATCATCAAAATTAAGTTTCATGGAGATAAATTCTAACATATTAAAAACCAAAACAAAATCCATGAAAATGAATTTTTAAAACTGTTTCAGGATTCCTGCAACATTCTTAAAAAGTGGAGCTGTCTTCTTGCACTGAGGTATTTTTTGCAGAAACATTATGGAAATCATTCAATATGAATAATACATACATGGAATACACCGCCAGCTCAGTCATTTCCAGCCGAGGACTGCAGTTTCGTGCTTATTAGCACTCAACAGCAGCCCAGCATAGGAAAGTGACTGAGCTGGAGATGGAAAACCTCTTAAGGAAGCCAAGAGTGCAAAACAAAGTGCTAATAAGCACAATACTGCAGTCCTCGGCTAGAAATGACTGAGCTGGCGGTGTATTCCATGTATTTCTGCTTTAGCCCTGGCTAATTGGGCGGTAATTTACTGAATATATGAATAATACATGTCTGCAAATCAATGATGTGAAAGAAAAAGTGAAGCGATATTTATCAGTTACTAATAAATTACTCTAAAAGTTTCCTAGATAGACCTTTCTTTAGCAAATGCTCAATGACTTACATCCTTTCAAGAAAATAAATTCAAAATTTTTATCACTCTCTTTCTTTCCAGGGGTGATTGTGACTCCATGAAAAAATACCTGAACTTTTTTCTAAGAAGAAAAAGTGTTTTGATGGTCATACATATACACATTACGTGTATGCACACATTATTTACATACATAATCATTTGTTGGGGCTAAAACTTGAAGTTTTAATTGGACTTAATATGTCCATGTGCATGGAGAGAATTAAATTCTTTTAATTTTTCTCATTTTTAAAAATTTTTCAAAGAATGTTTTATTTTCCTCCATTGTATCTGAATCCTTAACCATTTATTACATTCATTTTCTAAAAGTACATAAATATTTCAGAATTAAGTAAGTTTGAGGCAAAAAGGGCAGAATGTATTATGATCACTGCGCAATAGGGCTAGGCGATATCCGAATTTTAATGTCACGATATATCGATCTCCAAATATCGATATTTTCGATAGATATAAGTTGTTAAATTCAACATTTAATGGAGGGGGGACTGTAAACCCTATTACATAAGCATCTACAACAGAGAAAAGCCATAGGCCATCTTGGTGAATAAATATTTTAGCAATTTAATCTAATAATATAGTTATAGCAAGGATTTTCATGTGTTTGTGTCGGGAGGGGAGGGGGGGGTCATGAAGCAGATTATACCACAGAAACTTTTGGAGAAATTAATTTAGAAGAATTTAAGTCTTTTTATTAGTGGGTGGCAATTCTTGAGAGAAAAGGGGGCTTGGTAAAATTGAGGGGTGCCATCGGAGTCGGGGGGGAATGGGCAACCCTAGTTACATCATCTGCATATTAAGATATGCAACAGAAAAACGCTATTAGTCATCTTGAAAAGAAAATATTAAGGGGGAAAACATCAAGTAACCCTCCTTCCTCTTCTTATCTAGCCTTAATTCCATCTCCCACCCCAGCTCTTCTTCCATAATTACCATAGAGATTGCAAAACATGACGGTAGCTTACGCTTTATACCAAACGAAACGTCTTCAATTTGGACTTTCGGCGTTTCATTAAACATCGACCTAAATTTTACAAAAGTGGGTTTTTCTGAAAATATAGGATGGTTCCGGTATTTTCGAAGATGAAGATACCGGAAATCAAGATGTAAATACCGGAAATCCGGTAAAATACCGGAACACAATCACCCCTGTTCACACTATTTACAGAATTTTTGCACATTGAGCACCATCAAAATCACAATGCCTATTTCCTATTTTTATGTTTTTTTACATTATTCTGGCTTTTTTTTTTTTTTTCAATGACGAAACTAAGAGGAAGGAAGTAGTACCTGAATTTGCTGTCATTTAATATATTCGGCTCAGGCATAGTATTTGGGCTCAAAGGTTATTCCTACTGGGAAATAAATTTGAACATCACTTTTCAAAAAGACTTCATTATTATTATTTTATTTTATTTTTGTAAAATCAAAGTGCTGATAGTGTAAAATATTCATATTTGAAAATGCATATAACTTTCATGGAAAAAACATATGAACATCAGAGACTATTTTAGGTTATCTCTAAAGATACAATCAAGTCTGATTCAGAACTGAAATATAATCCGAAATGCAAAGGATTATATTTAGGGAAAATTTATGATTCAAAAAACTATTTCTAGTTTATTCTAAGAAGCTACAGTAGAGAAAATTGATCAATTTTCAAGCATAAAGAATCTTCTAATGAAGGTTATAATTTTGTAATTAGACATGGAATAGTCAAGTTACATTATAGATTTTGCTGCTATTTCGATCGTACCACCAGCTGATTTGAACCTTTATCAAGCACTCAAACCACCTTGAGTCTTCTTCAATTCACTAAACTTGAATTCATAATAGGGATGAACTGAGCAATAGCTAAGAAAAAATATCTTCACACAAAAAACAACTTGATATAAAAATTTGCTTCAAAAAAAAAAAGTAATAAGACCTCATGGCACATTATTCACAAAAAAAAAAGAAAAAAAGGTACAATGGAAACATGTTAAATTTGCTACTATTTTAATACATAAAATAGTCAAAGAGACTAAAACATCCGTGTTTGAAGCAATATTTTTTTGGCAGCTCCTAGCCTGACATGATAAATTTAATAGTAGAAGCAGATATTAATTAATCTGACTGGTCTTGGAATTTCAGCAGCTTCAAAAAAACATAGTCGGTACATATGTACAAGTATAACTATTACCATTCACATAATGCAAATTGTTAAATTTATTATGTATGGTAAATTATTATTAAATGTGATTCTTTATATACATACTATATAAAGAATTTGTATAATGAAAACAACTGTGTATGTGTGTCTTTACTAAAAAAAATTATACCATTTGATGGATTGGAATAAATTTAGGCACAAAATTAAAAATCGTCCTAGGCAAGGTTCCAACAGAAAATTCAAAATATTTTTTTATTATGTGAAGTTGTACAGAATTCACGAAAAGCTTTAATATATTCAGGTTTCACATCATTTTAGAGATGAAAAAAGTGCAAAAGTTGAAAATTGTTCATAAAACTAATTAAAGCGTGAGTTGATTGACCTTTTGTGTTGACGAAAGCGTGTTGACCTTTCTTTTATGAAGAAAGGCAGAAATAATGAGTAATTGAGCCAGATTGGTTAATTAAAATTTTGGAAATAACAAACTGAACTTGAATTTATTGTGAGCATTGTTTGAGCAGACTCAAGTAATTCCAAAGGTGTATACACATTTTTCTGCCTCAATATAGCTGTGGGCAAAGCTGGATAATTTTGTAATGTTATAAATTCAAGTAAAACAACATTGCATTTCACTTAAAGCATCTGAAACGGCAGTGAAAAAAATACCTTTAAAATTTGAGGTGTCAATGTGCCTCACTAGTTATTAACCAGACCCAGAGCCATAGACTCCAATAAAAGAGACAAGAAATCTTCCATATTTCACAGAGTAATGAGAATTATGAATGGAAAATCGGTACTGTTTGAATTTCCAAAACTGTTTTAAGATCTTTCACCATAATTTAAATGATATATTTGATTATGAAAATTTACTTTAAAAAATATTTGAACCAGCAGCATTACTCTAATCATACCCAAACCAATAATATAAATAACATACATATGCTTAAACATATAACTAGATATAAATTTGCATTATTTACAAAGCACATGTACTAATTTTGCATATTTAAAAATCAATCATTGGTATTTAATAATCTATTGAGGACCTGCCTCGTAGAGAATTGTTTTGAATGATATTCATGAATGTCAAATGAAAACATGCATAATAGATGATATAAACGAGCAACTAACTGTTCAATTTTAACACAACTGTATTAGGATCTGGAGCTTCTTTAACTTCAACAAAGTGACTTTCATTTTGCATGAATCCAGTAGGACCATCCTTGTGGTACTCTCGGAGATGCAATGGAATCAATTTGGATTCTTCAGGATCGAACATTTCTGTTTTAATAGTAGCAGCTGGCAGACCCTCAATTGCATTATCATATGGGGTTTGATAAACATTGGGTTTTAGCTGTGAGTAATCAACATGGCTTTGAGAAATATTTTCTTCAGTAATTTGTTCACTAATGTGAGCAGATTCAACACCTTCACGTGCCTCAAGCAGAAACCGTGATTGGCCTAAAAAAGGAAGTACAGTTAGACAAATTATCAATATTCCAGCTGGAAGTCATATAATGTCAGGGATCTCTACCAATTCACAACACAGAAAAACACTCACTAAAAGGCTTCCCGTAAATGATACAAAGTATTTTTTCAAAAAAAATGGACCCTTCTCCTTTTGGCACAAAATGTCACACTTCACCTTCCCTGTCCCCCTGTCACATGCCGCACTGTTTCTCATAAGCATATTGTTCTAAAAAATGTGTGATGTCACACTTGTTGCCCATTTCTTCTCCCTCGTCATAAACTCACAATTTGACACCCCTTCCCTCCACAAAAAAAAAAAAATGACATTTTGGGGTGACCCTTAAGACACCTATGTCTTTATGAGGAATATTATCAGTGAACCTGAAATTAAGTCTCCACTAGTTGTATCATTTATATCACAACAATCCACCAAAAGCATTTCAAAATGTAAAATAAACAGCATTACAAAAAGCTGAAATTCCACACCAAATCAACGAACCTCTAAAATTGATCCATCGTTGATTTCTTCAAAATTTACAGGAATGAGTCTACCCACGTGATGATTGAGTTTTTTTTTTTTTTTTTGGGGGGCGGGGGGCTTTTTTTGACCATTAGTTTTTTGAGTGAGACTGCCCAAAGTACTCAAAAAATGCCAAAAAGTGACATTTTGATAGTTGCAAAAATTAGTTTTTCTCAGCTCCTATAAGAATTAGAGTTTTGTAGTAGGTGTCATTTTAAAGCTCTTTTAATAGGCTTTCACATGATAGGACACTTGGCAAAGTTACGTGACACTAATATTTCAAGATCAAGCAAAACATTACTTGACTTTGAATATTTTAAAAAGCAGATTTTTTAAAAATCTGAAAAAAAAAAATCTGCTTACTGATGTGGTCTACACATGGTAAAAATTTCAGAATGGGACCATGCTGAAAATTAATTATGAAATTTTTTGATTCCGCAGAATAATGCAGTTTTCCCAATGTGTGATTGCTAATTGAAAAGAAATAATAAATTTTTTGTATGTACATATTCAAATAGTATCTCTAAAATCCATTTTTTTGTAGATACTGCCATTATGATAGAAAATTATGTCTTTAGTAAACAATACTTAAAAAAAAACATATAAAGCTTGATCCACAATAATTTTGCCAAATTATGAATTTCTGCTTTTCCCACATACCTGGTAGAGGGGTATCCTTTTTCAACATTGGAAACTTGGTAGAAGTTGAACTTTGGAAAAAGCTCGGCAAAAGAAATAATGCAAAAGACAGGAATAAAAACTGAAAGAAAATGAATATAAATTAATAAATAATCTGAATAATAAAAGCACTTAAATAAGTTAAAATGGATGAAAGAAAAATGCTGAAAAGGTCAACAAAATATTTAGAATGTTTTCAAGACACTTACCAAGAAACATGTGCTTGTTTGGACAGATTTCATGGATGAGTTAGTTATTGTAGCTTGAAGTTCTTTAATTTGATCCAATAAAGATCTAAAACATAAAAATATTGTTTAAAGAAAAAAAAATATTAAAAAATATTATATATATATATATATATATATATATATATATATATATATATATATATATATATATATATAATAAAAGTGAAAAATATTGAAAAGACCACACCAAGAGCCCATAGATGCGCAACGCAGCAAAACTAAAAAGCCAAGTAAATATAAAATTAAGCAAACAGAATTACAAATATTAAACAAATTATAAATAACAAATGATGATAAAAAGGAAAAATGCAAACAGCTATTAAGTAGGAATAGAAAAAGAGTGAATCCAGAGCTCATCAGCCGTGTGGTGCGTTTGCCCATTGTTACTCTATATTACATGTACTGGAGCTTAAACATTCTCTTCTAGTTTATAGTTAAAATTTTGGTCTTTTGACCATAATTAATGAATCCTCCACGGCTGATGAGCTCTGGATTCACTCTTTTTCTATTCCTACTTAATAGCTGTTTGCATTTTTCCTTTTTATCATCATTTGTTATTTATAATTTGTTTAATATTTGTAATTCTGTTTGCTTAATTTTATATATATATATATATATATATATATATATATATATATATATATATATATATATATATACATATATGTGATTGGTAGTTTTTGAAAATAAATCTTAATGCAATGTCAAGTTATCTGTATTTGGGTGAGTTCACAAAAGTGGGTTCCTCACTAATATTTTTATTCTATTTAATATCTTTAAAAAATAAAAATATCTTTGTACTTCTCAAGCACTGAAATTTCAACTTAACTGTGTCAAAATTAATTTTTTTCCCCCATCGAAAATAGGGTAACGGCATCAGAAACAGAGTCGTAAGTTTGAATTTAAATAATAAGAATTTTAGGCGGGTTAAACTAATACTGTTGCAACCCATGAATATGGTGCAACCATCTAGTGTTATGAGATGGATTTTATGAGGCAGTTGGTATTTACAAGGCAGTGGTATAAGGTTATGAACAGCCACCACAAGGTCTGTCGATGTTTCATGTTCATTTGAATTTAATACAGATTTAGATCTAAAAATAAAGAACTTTTGCACATTTCAAGAGAAAATAGGAGTTTTATCCATTACTCATCCTTTCCGTCACTGGGTATCATCAGAATTGTCGGTGTCTGTTACTGGGGTCGGACCTTTTTTCGAAACTGAGCAAATAGAAATAGAATCAACTAATTCAGAGGATCCGGAAGAAGCCAAACGTTAGATGAGATGTAGTTGCATGAGAGAAAAATAGTTTTAAAAGTCTAAATACATTAAAAGGCTCAGAAAATTGAGTTAACCTGAGAGCTATGTCTTAAGCATGTCTGTTACTGGTACCATTACCCTATTTTTTTTTTTAGGAAATATCATTGGTATGCCCTGTTTCATGGCTGTTATTCACATATTCTAAAAAATATAGACAAGAACTAATTAGAGATTTCAATTTCGTCTTTTTACAATTAAACATACATGCCTTAAGAAGATTTATTATAAAAAAAATATCAAAACAATGAAAACATTTTTTTTTAATGTAAACATTGTACCACGGATTGTTAGTCATCCAGATGGCAAGAAATCAAATATTTTTTATCCTTAGAAGATTTGTTTCACAAAGTGTGCTGGAAAAGAAGCATTTTAGTTTAATAAATCTGATCCAAGTTACAATTTGACGTTCTTCACGCATTTTGTTTATTGGTGTTAACTTTTACTTCATTTCTGGGTAAGTTTTTATTCTCCCTTGTTGTTGTGGCTTTTAGAAAACCAGTAAAATATAAATACAATTCAATTTTGAAATACACAGTACTTGCAATTCTAAGTTCTTGACGGAAGTTAAGACTAATAGCTTCACGCTTCTAAAACAGGGCTACCACTTAGTTATGGTCCTAAAAAAGTCGTTTTAGTTGCTTCTTAATGAAAAATAGCCTGCAAAATAGTTGTTAAACAAAGAATATATATATATATATATATATATATATATATATATATATATATATATATATAGTTTCTTAAATAGTCTCCTATTATTTCTTAAATAGTATTAATATTAAATTATGCCACATATACTTTGACAAATAGACATGTCTCAGATGCATGATGCATGAGCGGGATTTCCTAGACCAGCGGAACTCACTCCAGTTACACGCAAATGGTGTGCTCGACATGGTTTCATAACAATCTTATTTCAGTAACAAGAATGAACGTTAGGCGTATTATTATAGATATTTATAGAGTAATGAAAACATTACAGCCTACAGTCAGTAATTAATATTTTGAAATGTCTCGAAACATAACAGTTTGGGGAAAAAAAACACATTTTTGTTCTTTCAAGTACTAATCAGCCCCTTTTCTGTCTTAAATGAAGTAATTTTTTATCTCTACTACTCTGTCTGCCCATAGAACAAAGCAAAATTTTTGCCAATTCTCACTTTATGATATGATAGATAACCCAATAATCTGTTAAGAAACCATCTGCTATCTACAATATTGCACCTTGGAAAGAAAAGTGACACAGCTCAAAAAAATTGCATTGGAGAAAATTAAAGTTTGTAGTTTTAAGTGATTGAGTCTCCAATATTATAATACAGGCAAAAGAATTATTATTTGATGTTTACTGGTTAGTTTGTTTTTTATTTAAGTTAGTAATGCACACTTAGAGATCGAAAGTATTTGTCTTAATTTATAAAAATTTAATAATTTATCCCTACTGATTATATCATTTATGCACCACCACGCACCAGTTGCAACTTTGAGCGAGTTTGGCAAGAAAGAGCATTTAATTTAGATTTTACATTTTTCGTAAATTTTGAGTTTTGTCACTTTCCTTGCCAGGGTGCAATGTGTCTACAGCAGTTAAACACTTTTCTGTTTCAAAGCATTGCTAATGCACCCTAGTTATTTTTATTTTATAAGGTACAACAGACTTTTATATTTCAAAAAAATCCAAACACTTATTGAATTGAATAAAATATGACAACGTATATAAAGTACAAATTCAAAATGAAAAAAGGTTAAAAAACCAGCAAACAGCTGTTTCGGCACTCTAAAATACAAGTGCCATCATCAGTGCAATTAAAAACGAAGACAGGTTCAACCCGACTAAAACACAGTCGAGGCGAACATTGGAATGAGAGACGAGTTGTAAAAGATATGAGAGCAGTACCGGAAACGATGACGTCAAGGTTACGTCAGAACTACAGAGGACAGTTGCACTCAGGAGAAAACGTCACGGACAAAAAATAAATCAAATAACAGACTTCCAAACATTAGGAAAAGGGGGAGTGCTAGACAAATCATTGACGATTAAATTAGCATTTTTCCATATGTAATATGACTCCCAAAAATCTAAATCATGAATGGACGAACACTCGTGAATAACTTTGGCGGAAGAAAAAATAAAATTATGGCCACAAGACCAACAATGTTGAGCAATAGAGGAGCGTTTGAGATCCTGTTTTTTGATGTAGTTTTCGTGTTCTTTTATCCGGAATTTGAGGGATCGTCGAGTCTGCCCAATGTAGGCCAACTTGCACTGGCAGGAAACACTATAAATGCCCCATTTGTCAAGGTTCTGAACAGGGTGTTTAAGCTGGGAAAATTTTAATTTATTAACAGGAGAAAAAGTGACGGAAAAATGAAACTTTTTTAAGATTTTGGCAATTTGTAGACTGATTTTAGGAAAAAAGGGTAAGACAACGGAACTCAAATAGTTCACAGGAGCAAGTGTTTGATTTTTGTTAGCTGAGCTACATAGCTTCTTATAAATGGTATCAATAATATCTGATGTGAATCCCCGATCAACCGCAATACCTCGTTGGTAATTCAGTTCTGATGAAAGTAAAATGGAATTTGAACAAATGGCTAAAGCACAGTAAATAAAAGATCAAAAGCAGCCAATTTTTGAGCCAACATATGGAAAAATGCTAATTTAATCGTCAATGATTTGTCTAGCACTCCCCCTTTTCCTAGTGTTTGGAAGTCTGTTATTTGATTTATTTTTTGTCTGTGACGTTTTCTCCTGAGTGCAACTGTCCTCTGTAGTTCTGACGTAACCTTGACGTCATCGTTTCCGGTACTGCTCTCATATCTTTTACAACTCGTCTCTCATTCCAATGCTCGCCTCGACTGTGTTTTAGTCGGGTTGAACCTGTCTTCGTTTTTAATTGCACTGATGATGGCACTTGTATTTTAGAGTGCCGAAACAGCTGTTTGCTGGTTTTTTAACCTTTTTTCATTTTGAATTTGTACTTTATATACGTTGTCATATTTTATTCACTATGCAGTACAAAGTTTTCGACTACTTTTTATGTACTTATTGAATTCACAATCACTTATGCATATACATTTACACATTAAAGATTATTTACATTTACAGTAAAAATGAAAATAATGAAAAGAAAAAGACTCAACAGTGTATGTTCATTAAATAATACAAGGCTAAGATTAGCACCAATATAATTGTAACGGTTATTAATACGGCATGTGGTTGAAAAAATTTAACAAGTCATCCCCAAAACCTTTCATAGTTAACAAAATTAAAATGTATTGACAAATGTGAAAAAAGTAAGATATTGCACAAGAAAGTATTAATAACAGACTGTAGTGTTTAATATGGTAAATCAGGCTTTTAAATCACAAAAAAAAAAGCTTAACTCTATTAATTTACTATCACTTTAGCAGATAAAACAATCATTAGCTTTTATTTACATTTACACACTTAAGTTTTATTTACAGTTACAGAAAAATGAAAATAATAATAATGATAAAGCTGAATGCTCTATGTTCGTTAAATAACATCGTCGTCCGAATATTGTAGCTGCAGAGAACATCAAGCAGAGAAAAAAAGTACGATTGCCAGAAAATAATGATCTAGATTAACCTAAGGTACCTAAAAAAAGCAGTGTTTGCCCCTTTAAACTTTACTTTGCCATTGAATTAGTTATACTGCATATTTCCTTCCCAACCAGGAAGTACAATAAGGTACAAGGTTGAAATAGCCAACCCCCGAAACCGAAGTCATAATTCCCTTCACAACGTTATTGGTATTCTGAGGTTATTTCTGTTCCTCTTATTGGGAAGAAATGGGGTACCTGATAGAGCCAGGACAAAAAAATAAAAAAAAGTTGGTTTTACTTATTCTTGGCAATAAATAAGGCCGAGCTGGCCCATTTGGCGGCTTTTCACATAATTTAGCAGACAGCGTGATTTCAAAATTAGAAAAGTTCAACTGATGATACTTGAAGCCGAAGTTTTTTTTTTTTTTACATCGCTTGCATTTTTTACATTTTAGTCACTTTAAGGCCGAAATAGTAGCAGTTTTAAACGAAATAGTCATTTTGGGCTTAATTTAGGCTGAAATAGTCGTCATAGTCTGCAACTCTACAAAATAATCACTTTTTTAGTCTGTAGTGGCAGCTCTGCTAAAATAACTTCCTGAGACAGATTTTAATACTGTTTTCTTATTGGTATGCCCTTTATCTTATGTCATTGGTGTGGCTTTTATTGAAACATGAGAAAGACCCAAAGACCTTGGATTATAGAAGTGTAGAGCATAATCCATATCCATTCAGGCAAAAAAAAATTACCTTCATAGTCTCAGAATTTTTCAAATGTAACAATGTTAAAATTCATGAAAAAGTAAGGCGTGAGAAATTTTGGTTTCAACAAATAAAATTCCTGGGCCGAGATAAAGGCAGCCAAGGATGGCATCCCAAGCTTCATTTCTCACTTGTGATTTTCAACAAAAACTTTCAAGTTCTTTATATCTGGAATGGTACAACATATACATTGTTGTGATTTGTTGAACTTAAAAGGCTACTTTTTCTGTTTAAAAAGATATGCACCATTTTGAAATACCCTTTTAAGTTTTCTTTCCACAGTCTTATGGAAAAAAAATAATCTCTTTTACTTTTCTTTAAAAAAAAAAAAAAAATTACAAAAATTTTATTTTTTTTACTGTTGATCAGTATCAATGAATAATATATTCCCTGAAAAGAAGAACTTAACAATGACTTAACTTATGAGCTTAACAATGTTAATACGCAATTGAAAAATTAGGTTTTCTAGGAATTCTATATAAAAGAAGTTGACTTGAAAAATCAAAATTTTATGTAGTAGCAAGTGGCCAGTAGACACTTTTAATTCAGTTTTATAGCCCCCATTTTCATTTTTAGTAGTCGCTTCATGCAGGAATTTTATTTTTAACAAAATCAAGAAAAGTTACACTGACAATATCCCAGATTCAAGGGGGGGAGGACAACTTTGAGAAAATATGCTTATGTAAGATATTTATCTTGAACAGTTACCAGTCCACAGTCTTATGGAAAAAAAAATAATCTCTTTTACTTTTCTTTAAAAAAAAAAAACAATTACAAAAATTTTATTTTTTTTACTGTTGATCAGTATCAATGAATAATACATTCCCTGAAAAGAAGAACTTAACAATGACTTAACTTATGAGCTTAACAATGTTAATACGCAATTGAAAAATTAGGTTTTCTAGGAATTCTATATAAAAGAAGTTGACTTGAAAAATCAAAATTTTATGTAGTAGCAAGTGGCCAGTAGACACTTTTAATTCAGTTTTATAGCCCCCATTTTCATTTTTAGTAGTCGCTTCATGCAGGAATTTTATTTTTAACAAAATCAAGAAAAGTTACACTGACAATATCCCAGATTCAAGGGGGGGGGGGACAACTTTGAGAAAATATGCTTATGTAAGATATTTATCTTGAACAGTTACCAATTCAATATTTCCTTAAAAGAAGATAGCCAAATAGTAAACATACTTAATTTACAATGTTCTCTCTGAAAGGTATGCATGGCAATATAGAATTTTCAAAGAACACTTAGGATAATTAAAATTCATTTTATAATCAATTTAAAACAATTTAGAAACAGCTATAAAGTGAACATACTTTTGTTGCTTTTCAAGTGTATGTACTTTCTTTTGTAGTCGAATGTTTTCAGACGTACACAACTTCACCCTTAATGAAAAGAAGTCAAAAATTAGTCATTGTCAAGTTTTCCAAAATAGAGAAATAAAACTCATTAACTGATAGTAAAACAGTATAGGGAAATATATTAGGATATTATACAAACCTGGTTTCTAAACCATCAACATATTCTTTCTTACGCTTACGGCTTTCCTGAGCAGATTGCTGTAAAAATAGAAACACATAGCAGTCATAATATATGAGAAAATACTGAAATTTCAAACTGTTTAAAATATTTACTTTATTTCTTATTTTTCTTCGTATCCTCTTTAATTCCTTTTCTTCAGCCTGCAATGGAAAATTTAAAAAATATTTTCTCAGATAATTTAAAAAATGAATTGCATCACAAAATTAAAATATTTAAATGCAAATATAATTGACTGCAGATGAAAAATATAGGGGTTCGGATCGCATTAAGAAGAGTAAAACACTGAAATCCTGTTTCAACAAACTTCAAGGGAAGCACGTTTTATTTACTGTAACTTAAGTTTGGTTGTAATGGAATTTAAGCAATGTAATGGCAATTAAATTGGGACTGAAAATTTATCTCACTGAATTGGATATTTTGTTGCATTGATAGTCATTTTAACAGGATTTCACTGTAGGTCCATCAACTGCGTGAAAATTAAAAATTACACCTTTACCAAAATCAAAAAATCCTGTGTAATTAATTCTACAAACTAAACTTTTTAAAGTGCAGTTTAACTGTTACACAGTAAAAATAAATAAAAGTATTAATTCAGGGGGTGCCCAGATGGGACATCAGTTTGACCCCCCAAGATTTGTACAAATTTGGTAAACTTTGATTGACTACTTGGAACATGTGGAGATACATACAGTATTAAAATTATGATTTTTCTTAATTTCCCCATAATGTTTACTGCCTCTTTACATTAGATTTCGAGCATAGCAGGGATAATAGTGGACTCAAGTAAAATTTTCTGAAAACTGAAATTTTCTGAAACTATGAGGAAGCTCGCCCCCCCCCCCAAAAAAAAAAAAAAAAAACTCTTCAAATATGCATTTGAAATCATTAATAAAAACATTTTTAAAGGTTTTTTGTTTTAAAATTTGTTGTCAGCCTAAAATTTTTGGGTCATAAACACCCCTGTACATAGTATGCACACATTTTATCCATTTATTATTTTTCTATCATCTGGTAAAATTAGGAGTTTCATCCCCCCTCCCTCCAAAAAAAAGTTTAGGCTTGAGACGCCCCTCTGGTAAACACAAAAAATACTTTATACGCTTTGAATAATCATTTTAAGACCCTCAAAAGAGATGATGTTGAAAGAACCCAGAACCCAGATCCTACTGGACCAATATTGTAAGCAAATTACCACACAAATTCTGAAATAATGCATTCTAAATTCTAATTGCCCTCTTTCAAAGCTTTTTTCAATAGCAAAATTTTGATGCAAACGAAAACGTTTATTTTAGAAGAAAATTGTTCAATCAATGTTACACATCCAAATGCATGACAATATAGAATTTTTAAAGAAGTCTTTGGATTATTAAAAGTTCTTTCAGACTTAAATATAATTATTTGCGAAATACAAGGAAAACATTTACTATAAATTTTTTTATTTACACTACCTTGGTTAGAGGAAGGTGTGTAGGAATATCAATACCTTCTTTTTTCAATAATTTCTTTTCATCTTCGGTCAAATGCAAAATCTGAGTCCCCTACAGATAAAAGTTCTTAAATTACATTCACAAAAATAATTCATACGGTTACTTTGATTAAAGGCATTTCAAAAGGAAAAATTGATATTGTAACAGAAAATGATAGCTAAACATTCATTGAAAGATGTATAGAGCTAAAACCATGCAGCACAAATTTTAAGCTAAATTTCTTAGGTTCTTTTGCACAGGACAAGTGTTTTTTAGTGTCCAAAACTGTCCAGAATTACGCTAAAGCTAAATGAGTCTAATCTAATCAATATGCAGTTACTGGGATATTAATAATGCATAAGAATAAATATTAATTAGTTGTAATTATTAAATATTTCATAATATTTTTCTCTGAAATGTTAGTTTTAGAAAGAAATATTTTACACAAATAAATTTAAACTGTGTCAATAACTGTATTGGATAAAAAGTTCCTTTGTGCACGAGTTGCTATTGCTATGAAAAGAAATTCATAACTATTACAACACTACCAAAGCAACTAATTGCAGTTGCATTTTGTAATAGCATTACCGATGAGAAGTAAACAACACTCCGCTAATTGTTTTCTCATTTTTCTGTTGTAAAAGAAAAAAATCCAAACTTCTTTAAAAGTAAAAAAATCTCTAAATTAATACAAAAAGAATTGTTTGAGAAGGTGCATTTACTTTATCCGGTAATTAATAACATTAGCTGGACTTTAAATACAATAAATTTAGAATTTGAGTTATTATTGGAGCTATAAGAACAACGTTTAATACTGGATCGAATATGCAACAGCAAATATTTGGTATATTTTAAAACATGATACCATAATACCAGCATTAGAGATTTCCCAAAATATTTGTATTTCATAATTTTATGCAAAATATGCATAAGCTACAAAAAAATTATAATGAACAAATATAAAATTGAGGGACAGTTTTATAATAAAAAATCAAAACAGAGACACGAGAATGTTTTTAATGGTAGTTAGTGAAAAATTCTACTTACTGGTAGATAACTAAATGTGTCATCTGAATTTTTTCTCCTTTTGGGAGGAAGTTCCTAGAAAAAAATTTAAAACACAGGAAAATAAATAATTCATTTATTTTTTTAATTAACATGTAGTTTATTTTATTTTAGGAAAGAAGTTTTTGTGATTGGAAAATTTTATGTTGAATAAACAACAGTAGTTAAAGTATATAGTGTCTTAAAAGCTCCCACGAGATTATTCTGGGATTTACTGTACAAATGCAAACTGTAACAGCTATTTTTAATGTGCTTAAAAGCACCTTTTTCTTATTCCTTACAATAGCATAGAGATTTTTTTCTTGAGCTTAGAGTCAAACCTGTTTTTGTGCAATGGATAGGGACCACATAAAAAAATCGCATAAAAGAAATCGTTCAAAATTTCAGAAGTAGCTGTAAAAAATTTTCGCAACAAAAACTACTGCTAGATAGCACAAAAAAAAAAAAAAAAAAATCGCCCAAAAAAAGACCCTATGAAACACAGGTTTGAGCGCACATTATATGCATAAATTTTATTACATCACACTGCAATATATTCTAGAACATTATTTTTAAAAAATGTTTTGAATGTTTTTCTTTCTTTGCAAAATTTTTTAGAAACAAGTATAAAGTGACTTTATAGCATACCAGCACAATTTTTTTAATCCCGCCGAAAAGAAAATGGGAAGTTTATGTGCAGAATAAGCAAAAATAAAAACCTACAATGAGTTTTCTCATTCGAGCTGAGTTAACCACAAAACATTAGCTGCCAGTGGGGGGTTAACGAGGCCACAATTGCAAGGCGCCCTCATTACATGGGAGCCCAAAGGTTATCTAAAAAGGTATATGAAAATTATTCTTTTCCCAAAATGCATTAAAAAGGGCCCTCTAGCCTGTAAATCTGCAACAACTTCTTGTCTCTGACTACTGCATGTGTATTACACAGAATTAGCTGAATGGTTAGACATAATATATCTTTTCTCAATTTTGCATCACCTGAATATTTATGTCACTATCTGCCTTCTATTTTCAATATCATTTGCACCTTTGCCTTTGTCCTAGCACTAGGCAGTAACTTGCAGCTATTTGCGGAACAGAAAGCTTTACAGTTCATTTTAAGGTGAGCTACATCAGGTTTGTGGACCTCCGCTGGTGTGATAAATTAATTTTAGACATTAGTGGAAGGTAATTTCAGTTTTAATAAAAGTGCATCTACCTCTGCCTTGTTTATGGCTAGTCCGAGCTGATGATTGCAAGTAAGCAAGAAACTGCAGCATATGGATGCTATAGGTGAGCTGATGGGTTTTTACTGGTAGTTCTGCCTTAGCCTCGGTTCAGGATGGTAACTTGCAACATACTCAGGGTTGTCACTGAATTTTGGGGAAAAAATTTCCTGTGTTTTTCCTGTATGCAACATTACAAACAAGCGTACACTGATATTTAAAAAGAACTTTAAAATCCTGATAGTTTCATTACAGGGGGGGAAATATCAAATAAATATATAAAATACGACTTATTAAAGAAGAATTTCTCAACTGAAATAATAACATGGTGATTGTATATATATATTTAACTTTTTATAGAAGAAAAAAAAAGCCTTCTCCCAACCATTCATTACTTGAATCTAAAAACAAAGTTTAGTCGAAAAAGTTAAGCAGAACAATGAATATTGATGACTAATTTCAAACTCTAAAATAAATTAGCATAAAATTCAGGATGCACGTCAAATTGAAAAATAAATAATTTTTGCTTTTATGATAAGACATTTTAGTATTTACTAAAACAAAAACAAGAAAAAACCTGAAGTGAAAGTACCTTTTTATTATTTTAATTTTTTTAAACTTGATTAATAATAATTAAAAAAATATTTTCTTATTTATTTCAGTAGTAAATATATCTGAGCATTGATTTTGCATTTTCAACCTAAAAATTCCCAGTGTTTTCCAGGTTTTTGAGAAAATTTTTAAAATTTCCTTGATTTTCCCAGTTTTTTCTTTCTTTTTTTTTTTTTTGGTTGATTTTTAAATTTTCTGTATTTTCCCTGTTTTTTCAGGTTTCCCTGTGGCGTGGCGACCCTGTTACTTACTAAATTGCTACTATCATTTGAAACAATATACTTAGTAGAAACAGGCTTTTCAGCTCCAACAACAAATGGAAATACAGAAATTATCTTCCAAGAATGGTTGCAATGTTGAATATTGCATTAAATAAATTAATCCAAGTAATAATAAACAATTTGGTAAGCTAGAATGAGGAGCGGGTACTGTTATTGTACTGGTATAAAATTATTGCATGTTGTTAAAAAAAATATTGTCATGAGCTTGCGTCACTTATTTTCCCCTACACATATGGTTGGTTGCCTTTTAATATTGTCATTTTGGGAGGGGGAGGGGAGAACAAAGGTTGAGCAACCAGGGGTCTGGCCAGAGGACATTTTGGTCCGTTAATGGACCCTTCACAAAAATCCGATCAACCAAAACGGACCTTTCACAAAATCTCGATCAACCAAAACGAACCTTTCACAAAATTCTGACCTTTCACAAATTGTTTATTGAAAGAGCAAATCTGAAAGCAAAATAATGCATATTTCCATATTTCCAAATATTTCCAAATTTCTGTTTGTATAAAACCCCGATACTTTTTGGAACCTTTTTTGAAGTCATATTAGAGAGATCAGCTTATACAAAATCTGCTAATTTTGCAAAAAAAAATCGGCACTTTTGTGATGCTCCTGCAAGTGATAAATAATTGCTACTGCCACATAAATATCATGCTTGTTTCTTGGAAAGAAATTAACAGCTGAAAAATAAGTTTGGTTTTAAATAATTTTGTTTGTTTGATCACAGCTAATTAGCAGCGGTGCTGTTGTAAACTTTTCTGAAAAGGCGTTGGTAAGCACTTTTTCTCCCGTCTCATGATTTAATAAACAATATTAATAATAATATATATCAGCGAAATGAACTTAGAACTGCAAAGGGATAGTTTGGGTGGGGAAAAAATATGATCGATTCAGATAAGTTTACCAACTTCAAAATTATCACCACTTAGGGTCTGGCATTGAACCTTTATAATGACTTGATTAGAAAATATTCTCATCATTTTACCAGTTTGTCAATATTTCCGTTTTTACGTGAGGTGCAATGTTAAACTGTTATTTTGGGAAAAATTATATGGGTTTGATTTTTCAATGCTAACAAGGATGATTAACTTTAAATAAATTCTTTTAATTACCGTTTTTTTTCCTTAGATGTCTACATTTTGAAAAATGAAATCTTTCAACATCCGATATGGAATCATATTTTGTTCTTTTTTCAAGCTAACTTCGCTTTATTAGCATGCAAATAAATGAAAAGTCTCTTTATTTTTGTTAGAACTCTCATTTCAAGTTTTTAAAGCAAAATTCCATTTTCTTTTATAAGTCAAATATTAAAATGCTGAATCGGTGGTTTCATTTTTTTTTTTTTTTTTTCTTTTTTGCTTCAACTGTGTCCACAGATGTTAATGATATGAAGACTCTAAAATACAATTTTAAAATAATTTTATCAAAAATATTTCTTGTACAAGCAGTTTTTATACTTTTGATGCCTTCACTTTGAGAATTGCGATCTCTTTGCATCCGCTATGGGAATTCGATTTTTCGAATTTTTGATGTTTAGTACGCTTTGTTAAAAGGTAAAGAAATAAAATCTCTTTTTATTTTTGTTAAAATCACGAAATTTATAAGTTTTAAACAAAATTCTCTGCTTTTTAAGAGTGTCTTGGGTCAAAAAGTTAAAACCCTTGTCCGAATTTTATTTTATTTATTTATTTTTCTTTTTGTTACAATTATTTTAAATACTGCACAGAAATATTTCTAGTATAATTTAACATATTGTACAATTGTAGATAAATATTGATACTTGAGAGAGCAATGCCCCCCCCCCCCTCCCTCCATTAAATACTAGAAAAACACTCCACAATGATATTCTCAACATAGAAGAGGAAAATACTCAACTTTAAGTTTTAATGACGCAGTTTGTGCCATCTCTAAATTCCAAAATTTCGTTTTAACAATTTTTTTTAATGAAATTATTTGATTTTTCATAAAATTAATTCATTTTTTACAAAATTATTTGATTTTTCACAAAAAATGGACCCTATGGAAAATCTTGGGCAGATCCCTGGCAACATTGTATATCATTACGAGCAGTAATGTAGTCCATGAGGGGGGAGGGATGAGTGAGAGGACAGTTACAATACGAGTACAATTTAATGAAATTAAGAAATGGGGAGCTAAAGTCTAAATTTTAAAAAGTAGGGAGATGCAAGTGTGGAGGACTTTTATTACCAAGTTTTTAAAAAAGAAGCCTTAATTCTTCAAAACATGAAATGAACATTTTTGAAAGAATCTGAATATGCAAAGAAAAAAATTAGATTGCTTACTCATGAAATAACAAATTCTGTAAAAATAGATGCACCATGCAGAGGAAAAAGTGAAATACATAAAATTGCTTCCCAACACCTAAAACTATAACTTTAAATTTCAGAAAGTTTCTTACGTTAAATTCAAGCAAAGTATCACTTTTAAGAGATTCACAATCTGAATTATTAGAATCTTCACATACAGAGACTTCTGATGTCTCCACTACAATATCGGCACCTGAAAAGACAAAATGTAACTTTAAAATCTGTATCTCAGAGACAGAAGGACGCAAGTCACATTATAATTTTACTGGGGAGAAGAAAAACTTTTTTCTAGCCCATGCAAAGGATGGGACAGCTGCTTTTTTAATCCTAGTTTTAAGCATACACACATACACAAAAAATCATAATGGAAGATTTTTTAAAAACCAATAGCAACAGAAGTAATAACAGAAAATAGAGCCTTTTCAAAAATGCCAAATGAAATAAGATTTTGTTTGAGCATTAATTACGGAGTTTAGATCGCATGGTACAGTTGATTGTCATTTTAAAAATTCGGTACTTCAGAGAAATATAGTTGTTCCTCAACCTACAGCAAACTGTGACGCCGGCATGGCATGGGGTTAGCATTCAAATAGTTTCATAAAGGTGTTTTTTGTGGGAATGCCATCATCAAACTAGACATCATTTTAAAAAAAATTTTCATCACTACAGCAGAAAATAAACAAGTGCTACTTGTGCTATTATTTTAAAAAATACTTAAATCTGGATTTTTGAATTCCTTCTGTTGAGCGCCAATGCTTTGCACGGGTCAACTAGTTTTCTATATGAAATTGGAGTATCTATTCGTCATTTTGAAAAGAAATAAGAATAGTTTCCTAGATAAAGTTGCAACGAAACAACAGTTTATGAAATGTAATCTTACTGAGAAAATTAAAACACCATTTAATTTCAACTAAAATTATGTGGGCATGGGCAGCCACCAATTGAAGCACATCTGCTACATAGGCGTCACCCTTTGAGAGATGAAAATTTATATTTTAAGTAATCAAGTAAGCTGAAAATTACTAAATGATTAAATTATTACCTATTTTTAAATAATTATCATATTCATGTACATTACAAATTTTCAATTATAGTAAACCTTTGTTGTATCGCACTTGTCGGAAGACAAAAAAAAAAAAAAAAAAAGTGCCATATGACCAAGGTCATAGAAAGTAGTAATTCAAACAACATACAAATTAATGACATGTGAGATACAAAAAATAAAGTTTTTCATCACATTCAGATGATTTTTTTAACAAAAAACAAAAGAAAATTAGCTTTAACATAAAGGAAATAGTTTTAAATATTTCTATTGTTTTATGATGGAATAAAAATTGAAAGTTGCAGTATAAACTGCAACGTATTTAGATATATGGGAAACATACCAGTTTTGTTAATTGATTTAAGTAAGAGAAAAAATATTCCTTCTGAGGAATATATATTTTTTTTTCCCTGCAAAGAAACAAAATTTGAAGTCATTTAAATTGAACCAGAATGGCTCAAAATACCCTGAATGACTGCACCTTTTTTGCAGCAAACATTTCAACAAATATTTTTTCATTTGAACAGTGAAACCTGTGTAAGTTGACCACTTGTGGGGCACTACTTTTGTCGTCAACTTAAGCAGGTGGTCAACTTATAGATGTTGAATTATATGATAAGATCTAATTCTGTGCCTGAAAATAGCGGTCAACTTACAAGGGTGGTCAACTTTACAGATTTTACTACAAAAATTATTAATAATATTTATTTTCAAAATTTATACGGAAAACAAAGCACAAGCTCAGGAAAGTATTTAACTTTATTTGGAACTTTAAGAATTACCACTCAGTATTAGTCATAACTTTTTATTCAAGTAAAAGAAAAAATAATATTTTTCCCAAGAGGAAAAACTAAATAAATACCTATTTCAATAGTAGATGAATCAGGAAGGGCAGCAGCGTTACAATGCTGTATGAAAGGAGGATTGGAATTCCGATTAGTTTCCACGCTTTTATCTGGATAAGTATCTACACAAATAGGTTCTACAATTACTGATGCATCTACATTATCATAGCCTGATGATGCACTTTGTGGAGACAAGCTTCCACTATAATAGGACCCAGAGTCAGTTTCTGGATTGTCACTTGTGCCTTTCCCAATGAAGTAAGAGAAATCATCTTTTTCGACATCTCTCAAAAATGCACTCCAAAAATCTTCAGATGGAGCACTTGTATCAGTCTATAGAAGACAAGAAATCTCGTTACAAATAAAACATAGATAAAATCATTTACATAACAAAAATAAAGTGTTCTGAAACAACAGACTCTGTTTCACTTTTGATTACCTGCAGAATAGTCTTAGGATAATGCCAATAAGCAAATTTTGCAAATGATTTGAAAAATACATAAAAAATTATATTAGTCCATACCAGTAGCAAAAAAAAAAAAAAATCAATAACACTCCCATTAGAGATCATTGTGACCTCCCAAAAAATGTCCTTATTCAGCACATTTTCTCTGATGATTCGAGAAATTTGGAGAAAGTATTGCAATATTGAATTTTTATATGCTGACTATCTTTTCTCATTATAGGAACTTCTTCAACAAATATAACTTTTATGTCATACGCCTTTTACAGAAAAAACTTTAAGGAACAATTCATTTAACAATGCTTTTTAGTTTTATCAAAAATCTATCTATTTAAACCTGCCAACAATTTTTTAATAATAGTTTTTATTTTAGTATATTTTTGATTCACAACATGTGAATTCACACCTCTATGGCATGTCACACACCTTGTGAGATTGTTTATGTGCTTAATAATTTGTTTAATTAAAAGTACATACTTATTTATCTATTATTCCTTTCACAAGTGTCTCAAATACTAATTGTTTAAGTTTATTTAATTTTTTAATATTGTGTTTTAGTTTTTTTTAGTAGGATAAGGAGTCATGTCACACCATAAATTCTCACCTAAGTTATCTAAATACAAAATGCCATTCCTCATGGCAGTAATGACATCAAATTCTATTTTCCATGATACAAGTGTTGCGTTATTTATTTTCAGCCATAAAGAAGTTGTGAGATTTTTGTCAAAAACAAGAAGATGGATTTTGCTTTAAAAACTAAGTGTGGTTATTGTGACTTCTCATTTCCGTGAACTTGAATTTCAGAGATGTAAATTAATGTAAAAAAAAGAAGGGAACATGTTTTCATATGCTTAACATGTGCAGATTGTAGCAACGAAGAAACAAAATATTTCCCTGAAAAATGTATCCATTAGGCCTATATTAATGGAAAATTCTTCACCTCCGTGACAGACCTCATAAATGTCATTATTTCTAAGGTGAAATTAGCTGCTAGAAGGTCAATACATCAATCTTAGGCATTCTACCAAAATTATAAATTGCCAGTATATTTTAAAATTTACTAAATATTATTTTTTAGCACACACACACATTTGAAATAAAAGAATAACAGCTAATTAAGCCATACTTTAATTAGGAGAGCTTAATATTAGATTCCCACTAATCATTAAAATAGCTCATTGTTTGCACAATTAACAAAATTACTATTTTGATATTAAATTGGCCTCAATTTTTAGACATTAAAAGTTTTTTCTTTTTTTTATTTCCATAAACGAGGCATTATTTTATTTTTTCATTCATGAGTAAAATAATTGGAACTTAGCCGGGCCATTGTCTATGGTTACTTCTAGTAGGCAAAATTTGGAGTTTCATTAGGTAAAAAGTTAAGGTAGGGTAGCTCCCAATAACACATGCATAGCTGCCAACATGCCAACTTAAAAAATCTTACAATGTATGTGGTTATTTCTACTTTTTTTTGACCATTAAAGAAAAGCATTAAAATTGAAAGTGTTATAACATTTTCAAATCCTTACCTTCACTTGATCTGTGCTTTTATAAGCAAAAAATAAATAAATAAATTTAAAAATAAGTAAATAAATAAACTTTCTTTTTTTTGAACTTAAACTTTTAAAAGTTGCTGACTGAGCAGCTTTCAAAAATTGTTTATCAACAACTTGTTTGAAACAAGTTTTTCCTGTAAGTTCTACAAATGAAAATGTTCTCCATGCTGTTATCCGATAAAAAAATTGTGTGCACTACTCGTATAAATCTGCCATAAGACCGTACAATCATACAAAACGTCCAAAAATCTTACAATGTACAGCTAAATCGCTTTACATTTTCATTCTTGAGTTTAAAGATAAAAACTCAAAACTTATCGATGGAATTTTCCTTCCACATTCTCATGAACATCATTCAAATATTTATGTCAATCATTGGAACTTCTGTGCATCAAATGGTCAAATCAACATATAATGGATCACAGTACAGCAATGGGTATTGCATTGTTGTAAAATTTGGAAAGTTGTTCTAGGGATACTAAAAATATAGGATATTTTTCTTAAATGCTGGATTTTTTGGAATTATAGGGTGGCTTGAATTCCTGAAAATGGTTACACTAAACTCATTTTATGCATATCTTTCATTTTTAGCAATTTGTACCATGTCTCACAGTCACACTAAACATTTTAAAATTTGGCACACCTATTATAACTATCAGAATGACCTACCTGAATGCACTCTCTTAATTGCTCCAGACTTTCAGTGATATCTTCTTTCATGCAATAATCAACATCACAAAGAAGGGGATCATCTTTATCAAAAAGAATGTCCAAAATTTCATTACCAGGGCACAGATCCATTATTCAGATATGTCTCTATGTTTCAAACTTCAGCTGATAAGTTAGCCACCAATCACATAGCTTTCTTCTAGGACTAATAATTTGAAACCTGAAAGTGGAAAATAGTGTAATATTAACATCCCCAAAGCAGAATACTATTAAATTTGCGACGTACCTCGCAGAACAGATGTCTGAGCTACAGAACAATTCTGTTCAAATGGGAGAGGAAAACTCAGACAAATTTTCCGCAGAAATTCTACAGATTTCTGTGAAACTTCTGCAGATTTTCTACAAATATCTTCCAACTCAAGATATAATTTTGCACAAATTCTGCAGATTTCTTTAAATTAGAAAAAAATCTAAAAGTCCCAGAAATTATGATAATTCGGCAAAAAGCTCGCAAAAAACGTTGAATTCAAAAAGTCATCTGCAGGAACTTTAGATTTACTTTGAACTTATCTGTAGATTTCGCGAAATGCTATCTTGAGCTGGAAGATATTTGTAAAAAATCAGCAGTTTGCAGAAATTTCACATTCTAAATCTAAAAATATTCCGATTTTTCTAGCATTTTTAGTTTTCCTTTTCCTTATTTTTCCCAATTGATCTTCACCGCTGCAACTTCCTACATAAATGTATGTTTTGGAAACATGTCAACATTGAAACACCTCGTCGTTGAAAATTGCTTGTCTTGTTTGAGATTTCAATCCTTTTGCATCCTGAAAATATTTCAATAAATTTTCGAAAGTTTTATTATACTCAAGATTAACTCGATTCCTTTCTTTTATTATTTTAGTAATTTATTTATTTATTAATATTATTTTAATTGCTCCTTCATGCCATGTAAAACTAAAAAACGTGGTTTGGCACCTAGGATCGGATTTTTATAAAATTTTGTATCTCTGCTCTTTCTATGCATTTTAGAAAGCAGATAAAATATTTTTAGAGAATCTCAATCGGTTTAGGTTCCATAGAAATGCATAGTAACTGAAGTTTTAAAAACTGAAAGAAAAAAAAACCTGTATGAAACAATTTTGATTCAATGCTTCTGATTTGTGGAAAAGGTTACGTTGGTCTGTTTATACAATGCTTGAAGTACTTGCAAAACAATCTTGGTCAAATGATTTCATGTTGCATTGTTAAGTATTCTGATTTGGGGATTAACATATTACAAATGCTCACAATGTATACTTTCTTTCCTAAATAACATCTGAATAAAGAAATCCAAATTTTATAGAGCCTGCACATATTAATTGTTGGATACATTCAAAAGCGATCAAGATTAAGTTTCCATTTTTTATTTCTTGTAGCACACTAATTTAAAAAAAATTTTAAGCATTCTACAATCTGAAAAACTTGCATACCTTGAATTCAGCATTTTATGTGCATTCGAGATATGCAGAGGCGGTGATTGGGACTGAAAAGTGGGGGGGGACAAAAAAAAACTAAAAGCCATAGGACTTTTAGCAACAGCAAAGAAATGAAAAAAAAGGAGAGAGAGAAAAAGTACAAAATTTTGCTAGGGCTAGTTTTGAGAGCAGATGAGTAGTAATTAATGTAAAATCTAACAGCTTAACACGTTTTTATTAAGATTTTGATGAACTTTGTACACAACAACTTTTCCCGAAGAAACACTTACAGATGAACTAGACTTACATTATTTACCCCAAAGTATTTTGATGTGTCAAAAACACTTGGTAATAATTTCATTGAACAAGTATCACTTGTTTAAGTAAAACAAATGACTTACTAAAATATCAAAACAATGAATAAATAAAAGTTACTGATTGTCAGGATTTGAAAATATCATGATATTTTTGAAAATATGGAAAATATCCGATATCTTTGATCGGATATTTTGATATATATCCGATGTTTTCAACCAGCACAAACAAAAGTCTTCAAAATAGTAACTGCATTCACAAATCACTCTTTATTTTCTTATATTATTATTACAATATGTATACCTAAAATTAAGGTTTCTTTCATTATTTGTATCTAATATTCCATTTTGTATTTTTATCAATTTTAATGGAGTTAATTAAGTATTAGCTGTTTTACTGATTTTTCTTCTGTTAGCCATTTTTACACAGTTATATGATTCAGAAATAAAAACTATGCATAGGTCGGTGCACAGTCATAAGACATTTTCTTTTTTTCTGACTAACGTTTTAATCTTTAAATCAAGCACTTTTAATATCTGAATTAAAATTGTTACATTACTAATAATTTTATGGTTAAATACAAATGCAAAAGTGACGCCCAGCAACAGGCTCTGGGCCCAGCTAGACTGGTCCTAGTCAATTTACAATCCCCAGTGAAGATCAATGGCCCTCTTAAAACTATCTACTCCCTTGCTCATGACCACCTCTTCCGGTAAACCGTTCCAAGGTTCCACTACCCTACTAAAATAATAATTTTTCCTAACATCCGTGGTAGCCTGAGATTTAAATAGCTTAAAACAATGACCCCTTGTCCTGTTTTCAGTGCTAAACTTCAGCCCCGTAACATCTTTCATTTTAATAAATTTAAACAACTGAATCATGTCCCCTTGGTTTCTTCTTTGCTCAAGACCGTACATTTTTAGCCTTCTAAGCCTGGAATCATAGTCTAAGTGAGAAAGTCCATTTATTAGCCTTGTAGCTCGCCTTTGAACCCTTTCCAATACATTAATGTCTTTCTTGAGATAAGGAGACCAAAACTGAACAGCATACTCCAAATGAGGTCTTACCAAACTTCTATATAAGGGCAGAAGAACTTTAGATTTGTTTGAAATAGATCTATTGATAAACCCAAGCATCTTATTGGCCTTGTTACTAGCAATGCTGCACTGTTGGCTAAACTTTAAATCCTGACTTATTAAGACCCCCAGATCAGTAACTTTGTCTGCCTGACTAATGACTGAACCTTGCAAATAATAACTTGTACACTTATTTCCATGCCCTAAATGTAGCACTTGACATTTCCCAACATTAGCAGCCATACCCCATTTATCAGCCCACTCCGTAATATGATCTAGATCCTCTTGCAGCTGTTTTGCTTGTTCTTCATTATCTACAGTCCCCATAACTTTGACATCATCAGCAAAACAATTCATGTTCTCAGAAATATTCTTGTGAATATCGTTCATAAAAACAATGAACAAAACAGGCCCTAACACTGATCCTTGAGGAACCCCACTTAAAACCTCACTCCAATTAGAATAATTTCCCCTTACAACTACCCTTTGTTTCCTTCCGATCAGCCAGTTTTTTACCCAAATGAAATTTTTCCCTCCTATTCCTATATTAGCTAATTTGCTAAGTAGAGCAACATGCGGTACCTTATTGAAAGCTTTTTGAAAATCAATGTAAACAACATCTACAGGCTTCTTGTTGTCCAAAGCCATGGTAACTTTGTCATAGAAATGTAATAAATTAGTTGCACAAGATTTACCTTTCCTGAAACCGTACTAAAAACTAGTCAATAGATTATTAGTCTCTAGAAAATTTACTATCTTAATTTTTATCAATGTTTCAAAAATTTTGCAAACCACCGAAGTTAGACTCACAGGTCTATTATTTCCCGCACTCCCTTTAGACCCTTTCTTGAAGAGCGGTTATAAAATAAAAAAGGCACATTACTTTGTTACATTAATGATGTATTAATACATCATAAAAATACCTTTTTGTTTATTTTTAATAATAAATGAACAATATTACTATGATTAATTATACTGAAAATACTGTAGTTTATAAAATAAATATTGAAAATATCATGATATTTTCAAAATAAATATTGGATATATATTGTGATATATATCATAATATATATCGACCGATATATATCAGCGAATCCTGCTGCTAAATAATGTTTCGTAAACAGATATACAAAGTAAAATAAATAATTATGTTCTAAAATTTTTGACATTTCTGCTTTTTTTATAGTTTGTAGCTTGCTTTTAAATTGGAAAATAAAATAAATAAATGAATCATAAAAAGTGCAAAAGCGTTTGCCCCAACAAAAAACTCGGAATCCAAATTGGAATTTTGCAAGATCCACTGGGAAAAGAATTCTACTATCTTAGAATCCTTTTGTTAAATTTATTAAGATTTTATTATTTTATTTTATTTTGAATAACAGCAACCTCTTTTTCATGAAGCAAAATTTCAAAAAAAAAAAAATTTTTGCAATATTTACAAACAGGGGCTTTTACAGGGTATAATCCTTGATGTACAGAGTAAGGCTTAAGGCTCCGGTTGTGCTATTGATTGGAGCTGGATGATGCATTGCAATACACTGGTGTCCCGCAAGTCTCACATCATTACTTGTTTAGAACTCCGCACCAAACCAATGTTCAATACACCAATCCATGGTCATGTTGTCCCATTTCATTTCCTGTCTCTCCATATTTGTGTTGCATTGGCAGTATGCCAAACTAAATCCAGCATAACAACTATAAACGACAATGCCAATGCACGGTTCTGTTGCCTATTTTGTAACTACAAATGATTTTTGTTAGAATTGGTAAATTAAGCAATTATAAAAATATTTATTACATTATTTCGTTTTTCAATGTATCAGTGAACTTTTAATTTAAACATTCATCTTTTCAATCAAAATGAGTTCTTACGTAGTCACTACTTCTTAAGTTTAACTCACAAATGGTTTGAATTACATTGCAATGCATGGTTAACAGCTATTCCCTAAATTAAAACATTACGCTTCTTAGAAAAACTAAATTTTATTGTCTTTCAGACCTAGATCAACAAATCCCCCCCACCTCCCCCTTAAAAAATTCCGGATTGCTTGTTTGAAATTGCTTCTATTTTTCTACTTTACTTCGGAATTTATTAGTTTTTAAGTTTCAATTAAATTATTTTCAATTTTTTAAGTATTTTGAAAAGTTAGCTAAATGCTTCAAGAGAAGTTTAAATTTTTTTGATTGAGCTGTTTTGTTAAATTTCACAAAAAAAATTCCCTTTCCACCAGAATAGACATTTTATTACTTATTTTGTGTTAGAGCTATGTGTGTGCAGAAAACAGCAAGTCTCACGTCATACAGATAGGAAATTAAGGGGATGGATATTCAGGGGTAAAAGCAGGCCCATATCTATAATGATTCCCCCCTGCAACAAAATCTGTAAGGCCCACAGAGGCCAGCAATATATATTTACAACTTTATTAGTGGGATTCTGTTGATCCGGGCATGGGTAAAAGCATTCAACTAATCAATTGTCAATGGGGGTTTTACAACCAAGCCTCCTAGTTTTACTAAAACATCTAATACATTTTTTCAATAAAATTTAAGTTTAAAAAGTCGATTTCTTGGGTCGTTGAGCCCTTGTTTTAAGGACACTAGAAAGTTACATGTCACTTTTATATAAGGGCCCGAAAAAGTTGACATTTAAAATCATGCAAATGTCATAAAATAACCACAAGAATTCATAGCTTCAGATGAATTAAATGTCATTAAAGTCTTGGAATGTTTAGTAATCAAGATTGAACAATGATAAACAAAATTATGTAAAAATATTTCATCAACAGTCAATCTACAACAAAAACATGTTTTAAGTTAACCAACATTTGAAAGAAATTCCAAAGCAGTTCATTGATTCAAATAAGTGCTATGCAATAAAATGAACTTTTTTACTTCATCTATAATCAAACATACTACGAAACATGAAGTAATTGTTTATGTTTAATTTTTAATACGCTTTTGATAAATAAATCGTCATCAAGAAATACTTCACTTATACCAAGGAATAATATAAAAAAGAAAACTACAATGCACGCTCACAGGAAAATATCAGCTTAGTTTATTTCACGATGCATCAACTAAAGAGAGATACCGGTTTAGATAATGAAAGGAGTTAGATGTCATATAATCACAGTATTGCGAAATCAGATGAAACATTATATACAACTTGTTTGCTATAATTTTGGACAAGTTATCATATAAATACGATAGATTCCATCTTTTTTCATAGAACCTCCTTTTTCGATACAGGTACACATACCGTGTTTACAACATAGAAACGTGGACACCCTTCCATATGCGATGACCGGTCACCTGTTTCAAGAAAAACAAACAGATTGTTTTGCGTTGACTCACCTTCCAACGTTACACTTTTGACGTCACGAAAGCGAGACGTTGTGAAAAGCAATTGGCTAATAACAGGCCAATAAAATTACACTTTTGTGTTGCCAACTGCAATAATTTTATTAGAAATACATATGAAAAGAGGTGAAGCACTGGAGAGAGAGACTGCAAATGAAAGTGATAGAAAATCTGAAGACAACTTATTAAACACTAATCATGATCTCACTCAAAGTTGTCATCGGTTGGGGATCATTTACAAATATCCATCGTCAACACAGTTCACAAAATCAGCTTGACCACCACCTCCTATTCTGGTTGCGTTCGACGAACCTCACAGGTTAACCGGTGAGTAACCAGTTACTAACCGCAGGGTTCTATGATCAACCGGTTACCGCATCGGTTACCAATCTAAGCTGTTGATTGGTTGATTGGAGCACGTGATCATTGGCTGTCACGTGGTTAACTAACCGGTCGCTCTCGGTCGAGCTCGTCGAACGCAACCTCTGAATGCCACAGGGCAATAAAGTAAGACAAAACAACGTAAGTAGAAGCACAAATTTGTAAATTACAAATTTGTGCTTCTACTTACGTTGTTTTGTCTTACTTTACTGTTCAGCACAAAGGTATTTATTTATCTCACAGGACAATGCTTGCGTTTTGGCGAGCTCAACCGGTCGCTACCAGTTAACCGATCACGTGACAGCTACTGATCACTTGTATCAATCAACCAATCAACAGCTTAAAATGGTAACCGATAGCTGAAAGAACGTGTCGGCTCGGTGCATTATCGGATAGGTTACTCACCGGTCGGCCGGTGAGGTTCGTCGAACGCAAAAATGTCGAGTCCAAAGGTCAGAGTCCCCCCCCCCCCCCCCCCGAAATTTTTGTTATCGACATAGTAATATTTCATGTAAAAATGATTTTTTTAACTAACTTTTTGTGGTGAAAAAGTTGGTTAAAAAATTTGTTTGTACGACTGCAGTGGTGTAGACGGGGGAGAGGGGGATGCAAAAAAAAAAAAACTAGTACCAGACACGAACAAAGTGCATTATGTTTCTGTAAGTCAAGGAGAGAGGAGGCAATAGGGAAGTTGCAACCTATTAAATGTTCATATTTTGGCTATTGGATATTGTTAATTGACCCTCAAAACTAAAAAATTCGCCGTCGCCGAATTTTAAAACACCGTGATTGATTTTTAATGAATTTTCAAAAATCCACACGCAAAAGTGCGCTCTTATGAAACGTCACGAGCTTACGTCACAGGGTCACAATGGGTAGCCTTCCACCGAAGATCCTTGTTTTCGGTAGGGACATTTTGAGCGCGCTGATATTTTTATTTTTTAGAAATTCAATAATCCTTTTTGAACACACTATGGAGGCCGGATTCGTTAAAGCAAAATCTAAATAATCTTCCTCAAATAACATCAATGATGATATTCGAATATTTCCGAGGTTTAATGTTCCAGAAACACGAGGAGTTAAATGCGAGGAGATAAGCCTTTTACGTTTCGTCTTCGAAGTCGAATGCACGTCCTTCGGCTTCTCCCCTATCGGAAGAGCGTATGGCGTCACTTCCTATGCCATTTGACGTCACAAGCGCTTGAACTTTAAAAATTAATTTAATAAAATAATAGTTTAAAAGACTAAAAAAACACGCTTTCGTAGCAAAATGAACTAAAAAGTGAAAAATAATCTTTGGATGATAGTAGTTGACCAATCACTTAATTTTTACTAGCTGCGTTGTCCGGCTTTGCCCGGTCTACCTTGAAAAAAAAAAAACATTGCGTCAAGTGAAGTATCTTCAATAACCAGGATTAAATGAAAGGAAAAAACCATCATGCAAAATTTTCTTGCCAAACAATTACAACAGATAATAAAATACTTTTAAGAAATTTAAATAAAATGAGAAAGATGGATTTAAAAGGCGTAACCATGGAAACACAAAATAAAATAAGTTTGAGAATTGAAAATGAGAAGAGATGGAAATTAACAATGGATTCAAAAAGTGTTACCGTGGAAACGCAAAATAAAATGGTTAAAAACTTGAATCGAGAACAGATTTTTGAACTTCATTTAATTCGCTTGTAACTTTTTTTCTAATGGAAATAGATGGTTAAATTTTCGACCTTAGGTATAGGTCCAGTTAGATCTGGAGTGAAAAAATGGAGCTCTTTCCAATGCTGTCAAAAAGAAAACTCTGGGACAATTCCTATCCACTTTTTATTGATGGATTTAATGAAGAAAGTAGTGCTTAAATTTCAGCTAAGCCTAAAAAAATTCGAGCTAAAAACGTAAAAAACTCCCGTCGCAATTAAGTTAGAGCATTGGAACAAATTGCGTAGAACGCGGAAAATTCTTCCCTTTCCAACGATATATAATATTACTATTTGCGAGTAATTTTTCACCCACATATTCGTGAGTTTTTGTGAAAATTAAGCCTAAATTAGAATAAAAAAAGAACTATTCATCGATTTTTTTTTTTTTAAACTGGTCTGCAAACCTTCTCAGGACTTAAAGGAACAAACTGTGAAAATTTCAGCAAAATCGGCTGGGTAGTTCTCGAGTTTTGCGAGTTCAAACACACAGACGTTTTTTGGAGACTTCATTTTATACTATGTAGAGATGTAATACAAAAAACCGTGAGGTGCTGTCTATTTACATTTTTGCATGGACAACAAATGGAAGAAATTCAAGACAACTGATAAGAAGCCCCCCCCCCCCACGCTTTTTTGTATTATTAAAATTAAGTGATTGGTCAACAACTATCATCCAAAGATTATTTTTCACTTTTTAGTTCATTTTGCTACGAAAGCGTGTTTTTTTAGTCTTTTAAACTATTATTTTATTTTTCTGTTTTTTAGTCTTAAGTTGGAGAATTATTAGGGAAAATCGCAATTACTTCTTTTCGTAAAAGTTGAATTGACGAAATTATTTATAAAACGAGTGCGAGGTAATATCTTAAAGTTAAGACAAGTACACCCCGATGGGAAGTTAGTCTGAGTCATCGATGTATGTTTGCGGAAATCATATTTATATTACTTTGAAAATTTGAGATGCATTTGAATAAAAGTTTTGTTCAACAATGGTGTGATTAGCAATGAATTTCCAAATGAAGGCTCACCTAAATTTTGGCATGAAATTTGTTAAAAACAATTATATTTCATGTTCTAATTACCTTGGAAGATTGGAACAAATTTTGTCTGATGCAGAAAAATTAAAGATTTTTTTAGATATTTTTAAATAATTTTTGCGTTCATTTTTTAATGTATTGTTTTTAATTTTTCTTTTTTTATTGTTGGATTCATGCGAAAATATTGATTAAAATTGGAGGAAACCAACAATTAAAAGAGTTAATTAATTAATTTGATTATAGAATATTGCATTGTCATCGGGTCTGAGGTCGCGTGCCAAATTTCAAAAGAATCCGATCGCAGGAAATGGGCGAAATTTGAGCTGCAAGATTCCGTTACAAGATACATACATACATACATACATACATACAGGTGAAGCTAATAAAAGCGTGTTAAAAAAAACTACTTATCGTACCGCAAAAAATTTTTCACCTATGATGTTCATACATGTTACTCTAACATATAAAAATAAAATTGAAAAATTGAAAACTTCCCTATGATTCCCACCTAAAGTCCTCCCTCTCGAATCTCCGAGAAACCAAGGCTTGGATGGGGCAAAATTTAAAGTGTTATTGCAAGTAGAGCTTCATTGCCTTTGATATCACCGCTGCAGGAACCGTACTGGATCAACT